>NC_056734.1:141906808-142206808 GCF_019279795.1 Protopterus annectens | reverse complement strand
CCATTTGTGGTTTTCTGGCAAATTAGTGAGGATTGAAATCATTAAATAATGACGTGTTTGTGCTTCAGACTTCATTTCCTTAAGAAAACACACTGATACAAATCCTGTTATTCTAGCAACTTTCCATATTTAAACCTTATAAGAGCAATATTTAAAACCTGTCCCAATTTTGGGCCTTTGACCCCATTATTTTAGGCTTTGTCCAGATTTCTTGCGCTAAGATGTTGAAAGGTATACCCCCCTGACACTGCTTTCATGAAAGACAAAAACATATCTTACTTTTTTTTCAATGACCAAGGAGAAAATAGTAGTATAAATAGGGGGTGTGGCTGGCTTGCACCCACATTGGAGATGTAGGGGACCCAGCCCCCACCAAAAACATTTCAAGTTCAGTCAGCCTGTTCATCAAGGGGTTTAATTTTCAGTGAGTCATAATGGAAGGATTTACTATATTTTTGTTTTAAAATCAAGGTTATATATCAAAGTTATGCTTGGCTTTGTTGTATTGCTGCCTATCAAGCAGTGTAGCTGCATTGAGTTTTTCCTCTAAATGTCCTGGCGATTACTGCAGCAGTCTGTCCAAGTATGCACGAGCACCAAATGCCCTCACAAATGAAACACCCCTCCACAACCCCTTCAGTAGTCTGTCCATGTATGCACAAGCACCAAATGCCATCAAAATTAATCCCCCCAATGACCTCTTCTGCAGTCTGTCCAAGTATGCATAAGCACAAAATGCCATCAAAATGAAATATTTCCACAAAGATCCCTTCTTTAGTCTGTCCATGATGTATGCACAAGCATCAAAAATGAAACAACCCCTCCAATGACCCCTTCAGTAGTCTGTCCATGTATGTATGCACACAAGCCCTAAAATTAATCATTTCCCCCATGACCCCTTCAGTAGCTTGACTTTGTCCATGTATGCACCACACAAGCACTCCAACTGCAATATTACCAGAATGAAACCGTTCTCCTAACATTCCCTTCTGTAGTTTGCCTATTGTATGCACCCTGACCCTACTATTTATTTCAGGTCAGACTTAGTCAATATTCACAGCTCTGTTTTTTATTTATTTATTTTATTTTTTTTGCCTACCCCCGGGCCCTTTTCACGCTTACTCTCTCTGCTACTGGACAAGACAGTGTCTAGGAAGATTGCTTAGTTTGCTCTGTTGTATCTGCACTACTGGAAAAGAACATAAGTCCATAAAATAGTTACTGAGTGAGCTGAATGCAACCTGGCAAGGAAAAATAAACAGAGTCTGTCAGAAAAAAAAGCACTAAAGAGAAAGAATCACAGTGAAAGAAACCTGAAAACAAAAAGAAAATTGAAACATTAAAACAAAATTCATGTACTACAACGAATGTGTAACAAAGCAATGTTGTTAGGAAATTGTACTTCTCTGTGTCTGAAATAATAAGACCTCTTGAGCTGCATTCACAGATTCATAGATTGTTACTAGGCTACTGACCTGGGGGGGGGGGGGCTTTCTAAGCCTAGCCAAGTTTTTCCTAAAGAATGATGATCTACTGTATCCAAATAGGAAATTGAGAGTCAAGCATTTATAAAGCATCTCTGTCCATAAGAGACAAGAGCTTATAATTTATTAGCCTTTATTGTTTATGTTGCATTGCACTGGACACTAAATGAATTGTAATGTGTATTATGTTTTCTTATTCATATAAAGGAAGAAATGTTAAGTTTGTACTGTATACTTATCACTGTGCTGCCTGAGGAATACTGTATTTGTACATCTTATATGCATAGATCATGACTCAGAATGATTAAACGTTAGCACAGTCACCTACATTTAACTAACGTAAAACAGAGAGACAAATAAATGAATAAATAAATAAGAAATAATCACATGAGCTGAACAATGACGGTAAGTCAGCAGGTTATGAACAACAGTGCATGCAGAGAAAATTAAAGCTTGAAGGCATGAACTACACTACTTAGGCATAAATTAAACCCTTCCATCTACCAGATTAATATGTCATCTGACACTCTATTTAGAACCCTTTTCTACTCTACACAGTATGAACATGATAGATACAGTTTAATAATATTATATATATATATATATATATATATATATATATATATATATATATATATATATATTAATTATGTATATAATATTAATGTAAGAACTCTTTCTTCATGGATGCAACACCCTTAGTAATGAGATGTGCCACAAAGAAGGACTTTCTGACCACAGTGGCACTGTGGTGGTCAACAGAGAGGTCGCTATCAACCTGTGTTCCCAGTTCTTTTATAATGACTTCTGTGTTCAGTGGACTACCATTGATGTGGTGATTCATGGAAACCAAGTTGTTTCCAAAGGGGATTGAGACACATTTCCTGGCACTGAGCTTAAGTCCGGAGTTCTGACAACAGTCGAGGATCTCAGTGAGGCCTTTCTGCAGAATGTCAACATCACTTGGGGAGGTAACAATAGCACCCACCTTGCAGTTGTCTGCATGCATTGTCAGCCAGAGTCCCTTCATGTTGGGCTGGACTTCAGAGGTATAGATACCGAATACGAGGGGACCCAGGACCAAACCCTGTGGTACTCCACTTATGACTGGTGAGCAGTCTGACATGGAGTCCGCTGCTTTTACACTGTGGGTTCTATCTGTGAGCCAGTTTGCAACCCACCTAGTGATATAGGGGTTGATGCCTAGTTGAGTGTGTTTGTCTATGATTCCTGAGTGAGGAATGGTATCAAAGGACTAGAAGCCCCACCTAGCTTGTTATTTATTCCATACTGTTACATAGTTAGTTCACATGGCACAGAGCTTATTGGGCTGCAGAGTGTCTACAGCCACCTCTACAGTGGGTGACAACAGTGAGCCTTGTAAAGTGGACATTGGGATGTGTACTGGGCGGATCACAACAAAAAAATTGCAAAACCTGCCCTCCTCCAATGGATATGGTTCTCACACTAATACACACATACATTTTCCAGGACTGAGATTTGAACCCCTACCTAGCTAGTTATTGCTACTATAGTGTTATGCATTTATTGCACATGCCATGGTGCTTAGAGGATGTAAGGTGTCTCAAGGTACTTCTATAATGAGGAACATCACCAGCCCTTGTAAAGTATGGCAATGGGAGATGTACTGGGTGAGAAAGGCCAGAAAATACTTTAACCTACAGATATACAAACTTACAAACACAAATACACTCACACACACATTCGGAAGGACTGAGATTAGACCCCTATCTAACTAGTTATTTGCACTAGAGTGTTACGCAGTTATCACACATGCCACAGAGCATATAGGGCTGAAGGCTGCCCAAAGATACTTCTAAGGTGACTGACATCAGCAGGACTGCTAAAGTAGGGCAATGGGAAGTGTACTGGTTGTGAATGGGCTCAAAATCTTTAACCTACGAACACACACATGCTTACATTTGCCAGGACTGAGATTAGAAACCCTATCTAGCTAATTATTTGTACTATAGTGTTAAGCAGTTATTGCATGTGCCACAGAGCTTATAGGGCTGAGGGCTGCCCAAAGGTACTTCTAAGGTGACTGACATCAGCAGGACTGTAAAGTAAGGCAATGGGAAGTGTACTGGTTGTGAATGGGCTCAAAATCTTTAACCTACAAACACCCACAAACACTTTTACATTTAGCAGGACTGAGATTAGAACCTCTACGTAAGTAGGCATTTGTACTATAGTGTTACACAACTATCATATGCACCACAGAGCTTATAGGGCTGAAGGCTGCCCTAAGGTACTTCTAAGGTGAGTGGGTGTGAATGGGCTCAAAATCTTTAACCTATACACACACATTTACATTTGCCAGGACTGAGAATAAAATGCCTACCTAAGTAGGTATTTGTACTATACTGTTATGCAATTATCGCACATGCCACAGAGCTTACAGGGTTGAGGACTGCCCTAAGGTACACCAGCAGGACTGCTAAGGTAGAGCAATGGGATGTGCACTGGGTGTGAATGGGCCTACAAACACACACTTTTACATTTACTAAGACTGAGATTAAAACCCCTACCTAACTAGTTATTTGTACTATTGTGTTATGCAGTTATCGCATACACCACAGAGCTTACAGGGCTGAGGCCAGTCCAAAGGTACTTCTACAGTGAATGACATAAGTAGATCTTGTAAAGTAGGGCAATGGGAAGTGTAGTGGGTGGGTAAGGCATCATAACAGTGAGACCAACAAACACGCACACACACAAAGGCAGGTGATGTGATATTACAACCCTCACCTCAGTACCATCAGACAATGAATCTCATCTTCATGCTGGAAAGTGCCAGAGGTTACAACTGGTATGCAACTGTCTGCAGCAGGACATCACTCTCTGCCATTCAGGATATTCCTATGTATGACTCACTCTGTGTGTGTGTCTTCCTGTGTGTCTCACTCTATCACTGTCTGTCTCTCTCCCCCATGTCTATGTGTGTGTATGCTTGACATATTGTAATATGTTGCCCAGATATATATATATATATATATATATATATATATATATATATATATATATATATATGTGTGTGTGTAATTCAACTGTGTAAACACTATTGATAGGATACCAAAGGATAGAGCTCAAGCCGACAAGCAATAATACCACAAGTTTATTACAATTAAAATAACATAAGTTCCAAAAACATAACGGATCTAGCGCTTTCATCCACTGCAATGCGGACATCTTCAGAATCAATTAATTAATCATCAGTTGGCTCATTTATATGTTTTTTGGCGCCAGTAGTGTATTTCAAACTTAAAGGAACATACTGAATAAAAATATTTAGAGTATAATATAATATATATATAATTTTTTTTTATTATACTTACATATAGGAAACAATAGTAGATAGGAAGTTATTATTAGCAGTATAAGGGGTTATAAATGCATTACAATCAGGTTACTGCTATTTAGTATTGTGTGTTTATATATGAATGAATTGTATGAAGTGTTTATGTGTTTTTTTAGAATTAATATTTATTACAATAATTAGTTAGTATTAGTGTAATTTCCAACTTTTCAGCACATGTAAATAGATCAGACTTGTGATATAAATTATACTCTAAATGTTTTTATTCAGTATGTTCCTTTAAGTTTGAAATACACTATTGGCGCCAAAAAACATATAAATGAGCCAACTGATGATTAATGAATTGATTCTGAAGAAGTCCACATTGCAGTGGATGAAAGCGCTAGATCCGTTATGTATAAATGTGTGTGTGTGTGTGTGTGTGTGTTTTCATTACGAAGGCTGTATAGATGAACCTGTAAATGTTTTTCGATAGCGACTGCCTTCCCAGGTAAAGCGCTATCTTTGTTGCTTTGATTTTCAAGTTTGTTATGAAGGCTGTATAGATAAAACTACTAAAAGTTTTGATAGCGACTGCCTTCCCTGGTAAGCGCTATCCTTTAATTTAAAGCTAAAGTACTCAAGATCAACTACTACATGTTCTAATAGCGACTACCTTCCCAGATAAGCGCAAACCTTTAATTTAGGCTAAAAGTATTCAGCTTATCTAACCGGGAGCGTACTATGCATGTAACTTATGACTTTATGAGGAGTTTCTTCATATATTAACGATAGCGTCAGCTTCTCAACCATGTGCCATCTTTTTTCTGTTTAACCAGTTAAAGCCCCCATATTGTGCTAGGAGTGCATTGATTATCCAATTACCACTGCTGTAAAGAGTTAGATTAACGTTCCATCTTATAGTGATAGTTTTAAGTGTAAGCTATATCGCTTATATTCCACATCTCTTTTAATTGAAACTACTTTGACTGCACATGAGCCACTGCATATGGGATCACATAAACTGTTTGTAGACTAAGCTGTTACACGTTGTTTGAATCTAGTTAGTGCTTTAATTGTGTGTGATACCAGCATGTGCTACTTTTTATTTTGCTAGCGACAGCTTTTATAAGCAATGTGCTACCTTCCACGTGCTCTGTGAAACGCTGTTGTGAGGCACTGTGTATCAGACCTTGCCCTGCTTATATTTCTAGCTCTACTAGAATAATTTGTATATGTTTATGCCTTATCTAGTTCCACTAGACTAATTTGTATGTTTTTGTACTGCTTTTTTACGTATACTGCCCTCCAAATAATGTTTTCTTTTTAGATAATCTGCGTGTTCTGATGTTTATGATGTTACATGTACTCTGCCTTATCCCCCCTGCTGATAACGATAGATTTGCTAGTCTTGTATAGTCACACTTACTAGCTTCCTCCTTAATTAAGCAATAGTAGTAGATAAAGTGTATTTTAACTTGCTACTAACGGATTTTTGTTTTTCTGTCTATCTTTTTCCTGTCCTCCAGCTTTCTTGCCCTGAATCTTTCCCCCTGTGTTTTTGCCTGGGTGGATAACTGGACCTAACTAAAGCTGTACTCCCTATTGCCAAAGCAATACTCTCGGCTGCTTCAACTCCTTTTTGCAGAAAAGTATACCCAAGAGACTCTAAAAAGAGCTTAAAGTACATGCATCTGCTAAGCCAGAAACTACTGTACTCTTACTCTCCTAGCTGTAGCATTATACTCCCTGTCAGGAATGCCAGAAGCCTAACCCACTCAACTCTATTCCTCTGTCTTCCATACCTCACTCTGTTCTCTGTTACTATTGCTCCCTTCTCCCCCTATCTTATCAGCCCAAGTATTCCCTGGTGAGCCATTGCATTCCTGCATTGTCCACTAGAGGGTATCCCTTCTCCATTGATTTGAGTTTAAACTTCAACTTAAAACTCTCCATTGAATTAAGATAAGAAATAAACTTAAGAACTCTCTCCTTCTGTTTCACAGTTCCCACATCTCTGTCCCTCACTCTTCCCCTAATACCTTTAGCCCACTCCTCACACCTTATCTAGGCCCTCTCCACTTAGCCTTCTACTACTTACACTTCACTAACACTGCTCCACTGATATTCTCTCACTCCTCTTCTGCTCTTTGGGCTCAACCCGCTCCGTTCGCCCTCTGGGCTCACTCTGCTCCCCTACCCTGCCCCCAATTCCCACCCGCCCCAGCACATCTACATTTATCCCTCCAATAACCACACCCACTGCCACTCTACTCCAATCATATCCTACCTCCTAACACACCCTCTTTTTACCCGGCAAAACCAACTTTCACTTTACTCCCCATTATCATCTTAACTAACCAATCCTACTCCATTCCCACTTCCAAACCACACCCCTCCATAACTAATACAACTCTCCTCACACTTACTACTACTTAGGTAACATCCACTTCCTCTATATAAAACTGTCTCCTATATACCATATAACTCAATTTTATTACTGTTCTTCTATTAACTCTTTTCCAACATACTCTCTAAACACTCCTTCATCTTCCTTTTACTACTACTTCTCCTCACCTTATCTTATTTCCACCATCTCTCCCAGCCCACTATTTCCTTCCATTTCCAATTCTTTCATATAACTAATCATCAGAACTCACCTCTCTCACACTCATACTCTCTTATTTCCCCCTATTTATACCCCTCAGAAAATCTCCTTCTTTTTCGATACAAACTTATCTCCTATCATACAGTCTCCATTCCTATAACTACTAGAAAATCCCTCCAATTCACAATAGACCCCAATCTCATCACCTTGCTATCTACTCACCTAAACTATTCCATACTACACCTGATTAGCACTCTCATATCTGGAGACATCCATCCTAACCCAGGCCCTACCACTATAACCACCACAAATAAATCCTTATTATTCACTTCCTTAAACTCCCAAAGTATTGTAAACAAAGTCCCAAACCTTCATGCTTGGCTCATACACAATAAACCTGACATCCTGACTATTTCTGAAACCTGGTTAAAACCACATATTAAGGATTCTGAAATAGTTCCCCCAAACTACTCCATCATAAGAAAAGACAGGCCTCTCAAAAAAGGCGGAGGAGTAGCCCTTCTATATTCTTCCTCCTAGTAGTCTCTCCTACAACAAACTATCCCACACTTTAACAACGCGAACTTCTCCTTACTCTACTACAAATCAATAATTATAAACACATATGTATAGCTTCGCTTTATATCCCCGGAGGGGATAATATCTCTACACTCGAACTTATCCTTTCCTGGCTATCCAGTAACATTAGTAATGAAACCATAATCCTTGGAGACGTAAACATTAACTGGGCCCTTATCCAGGCTCCTACAAACACCACTAACATCAACCTCTACAATTTCTCACAACTGATCACTTTGGTAACTCACCCAGCCAAAAACCCCTCCAATGGGAGTATATTGGATTGGATTCTAGTCTCCCATCCTCACTATTTCACCAACAGTGGCACTCTTCCCGACCCACTTGGTGACCACTTACCCACCTTTACCCACCGGCTTCCCACTATCCTTCAACGAGCCCATAACTTTATTACTATCCGTGACCAAAAAAACTTCAACAGAATAACCTTTTCAAACTCACTACAAGCAGTTAATTGGAATTGTCTAAAAACATTACCTCTAGACAATGCAGTCTCATACTTCAACTCAACATTCTTAAAATTACTTGACTCCATGGCTCTCCAAAACTACTCTTTCTACCATGAGACAGAGAGACAAAGTCTGGGCACGCTACCAAAAACACAAGGCAACTCCACTCCTTAACGAATACAAAATGCTCCGAAATAAAGTAAAAAAACTCATCAGTTTCGATCGACAAAACTATTTCTCTACACTCCAAAACCATAACAAAAACAACCCTCAAAAATTCTGGAAAGGGATCTCCACTCTCTTCCACCCCAGCAAACCAGATACTCCTACCCCAGACCCAAATTCTCCAGAACTTGATTTAGCCACCCAATTTAATTCTTTCTTTATTGACTCTATTTCCAAATTGAGCTCCTCCCTATCATCCAATACCCCCTCACCCACCCCCATAGTCTCTACATCTACACCCTACTCCCCACCCACTAATTCCACTACCCCCTCTTCTACACAAATTCTATCCTCATCAACATCACCCCATAATTCCACCCCCCCTGACTGCACTCTCTTCTCTTTAAATCCCATACCTACATCTACTATTAAGAAACTCCTTCAGAAATTGAAACCATGTACCAATGCTCCTGACAATATCCCTTCTTACTTTCTTAGTATAGCTGCTGAAAGTCTTGCCTACCCCATTAGCATCTTAATTAACCACTCCCTACAAGAAGGCACAGTTCCCCAAATTTAGAAACAAGCCTTTATAATACCATTACACAAAGGTGGTAACAATAATAACATTACTAATTTCTGTCCCATAGCCATCCTGTCCCCCATTTCAAAAATCCTTGAAAAATGTGTGCAACTTCAACTCCTTCCTCACCTCCTAGACAACAATCTTATAACTCCCACACAGCATGGTTTCAGACCTAATCATAGCACCATGACTGACCTTCTCTCCTTCCTTGAAATCGTAAATAAAGCCCACGACTCTGGACAAATTGTTTCCACCTTACTCCTTGATCTTTCCAAAGCCTTCGATACTATCTCACACAGCCTGCTCTTAACTAAACTCTCCAAACTCTACCTATCCTCCTCCTCTTTGAACTGGTTCTCTAGCTATCTATCTAACAGAAATCAAGCTGTAAAATGGAAAAAAGCCACTTCCTCTTTCCTTAGTACCCCTACCGGAGTTCCACAAGGCTCCATACTGGGTCCTCTGCTCTTCAATATCTTTATTAACGACTTCCACAAATCAATCCCTTTCTCTAGCATCATCCAATATGCAGATGATTCTACTATCATCTGCTCTGCCTCTTCTATCACTACACTACAAAAACTTACTCAAGATGCCTTCTCTTCCACAGAGCAATGGATGCTAAGCAATCATCTAGCTCTCAATGCTACCAAGACCAAACTAATGTTATTTACTCCCTCCACATTCACTCCTCCCAACATGAACTCATTCTTAATTACTAGTCAAAACAACTCACCTCTCGAAATAGTGTCAGAGACCAAACTACTTGGGGTCCACATTGACAACCAACTTAAATTTAACTCCCACCTACTAAAAAACATCAAAAAAACACATCAAAAACTTGGCATGCTCTATAGACAGAATGCCTACCTCACACCCACCACTAAAATCACTCTCTCTACTTCCTTCCTTATCCCCTCCCTTCTCTATGGTGCCCCACTACTAACTAATCTTCAGTCCTTGTTAAAAAACAGCTTACCTCCTGCTATAACAAAATTGCAAAATTCGCCACCAGCCATAACTCTTCCACTCACCACTGTCTCTCCCTCCATAAACTAAAATGGCTAGAACTTCCCAATCAACTAACTTACACTCAACTAACTCTAGCCCATAAGCTTATTCTAAACCCCTCCAACTGTCCCTCCCTTTCCTCTACCTTTAAAATGCACCTACCTAACAGAGTTCTAAGGTCTAATAATCAAAATCTACTAGAAGTGCATAAACCTACTCATCCCCCAGGCAAAAACCTTCTTTCCTTCAGCCTCGCACACCTCTGGAACTCCCTACCACCAAACATCCGCACTACCTCTAACCACTCTACCTTCAAGAAGTCTCTTTTCTTACACCTAGCATCACAGTGGGAATGCTCTTGCACCCACCCCATATAACCAACTCTACTTAATGTCCTTTAATATCATAACCTACTTTATTTAGCTACTATGTTTGTTCTCTAATCTGTATTTATGTTTTGCATTTGTTCTTTTGCTAGCATGTTTTTTTTTTTTTTACTTTTATTCTGCATACATTGTATTAATAACTTTCTGTACCTAGATTGTTACTGTTAAATGTTAATGTACATTTATTTTTTGGAGCTTTTCTCCCCGGGACTCCATTGAAAATGGGTTCTTTAAGGCCCGATGGACTATCCTGGTAAACCAACTGCAATAAATAAATAAATAAACAGATGCAGAAATACCAAATATGGGCCACCTACAGCTGACTGTGGGTAATCCTGTCTGATGTGTGTGTGTGGAGACAGTAAGGTGTACATAGCTATGTGTATGCAAATACATCTACGTAATACAGATATATATAGTCAGTTGTGGTTTCAGACATGGACCTTATGTGTCTAAGTGTAGGAGCATGCCCAGTATGACCTTCTATAGTAAGTGTGGGAATCCATTCCAGGAATAGTTGTAACTCCAGTCCAGGATGTTGTGTGCTACAGCCATACCTTGTAACCTGTTTGTGCAGGATATCTGGAGATAGGATGACAATATGGTGAAACAATGGCCCAGACATAGGAGGATACTGTCACTACTGCTCTTATTAATGTATGAGTAGCTTGTGTTACAGGGTTTGTTTTAGCATATGTTTTCTGACTAATGTAATGTTTGACACTGTAATGTATTGTGTCATTACCTACTGACAGATATCATTGGATCATCACTGTTATTTACCAGAGAAATTCAAGATGGATGATGCACAGACCAATATTATGAGACAAAGGCTAGACATTCTTGCACAATCCGGCCAGTTGGGAGGTGTGGCTACAGCCAGTTGACTGCTGAAGCTGTGTAAAAGGTCCAGCACCTTGGTGGTATACAGGTTGGGGATCTCCTGGTTGTGCGGTATTCTTCTTACCCAAAAGGTCATATCCTGGTGTGGCCATACCTCTCAACTATACAGATTCTCACAGATTATCCAGATTCATGCCTCATATATCTGGTCAGTTTCCCTTAACATTGTGGTTTTCTAGCAAGTTTGTTGCAAATCACTCAGGGTTGCATTCAAGGAATAATGACCGAATATTAGAGTTTCAGACTTCACACCCTTCAAGATATCCATGCTACTACACACCCCCTCTGTTATTATATCATCTTCCTAACATTATTAGAGCATTATTTCAAAAGTGTCCCTATATTTGGGCCTTTATCCCACGATCATGTATGGCTTTGTCCAGATTTCTTGCCCTACAAGGTTGAGAGATATGCTACTAGCATTTAGCTGCATGGCCCTTCCTTTGCATTTTGTTGACTGTGTTATGTTGGTAGTATGGACCCCATGACATTCCCTACAATGGCACTATGGGTGAGGCATGGGCCTTTGCCAGAGGTTGTAGGCCATGTGAGATTGATGCAGGCCATCTGTAGCAAGGCAGTGTGGTTGGTCACTCATATGTTCCTAGGCTGCCAGGCAGTGGATCACCCTGGGGTGACAATTGTAAGTGAGTCAGGTGTTACTGACAACCACTTTCTGTTTGTATTGATCCATCACTCTGGGTGACAGCAGGATGCTGCTTACGGCTAGGGACATATCTGCATGGGACACATATTCAGCACGCTGCATTGTCTGTTTTTCTATAGTCAGTGAGGTACTTCTGACATCATTCACATCTCCATGGACCAGGCT
The DNA here is from genome assembly GCF_019279795.1 of Protopterus annectens. Taxonomy (NCBI): domain Eukaryota; kingdom Metazoa; phylum Chordata; order Ceratodontiformes; family Protopteridae; genus Protopterus; species Protopterus annectens. The sequence goes on along the minus strand of NC_056734.1, from coordinate 142,194,468 downwards.
AGTGTGATACCTGTACCTGTTGTAGGGTGATTTGAGTGCATGTGTGATACGGCAGTTTATGGCACCTGCCAAACAAGTAATCGTGATGTTCTTCTTATCCTGCCTGGTATGGTGCACATTTGTGTGTCTCACAGTGGAGTCTTCTATGAGTAATATGTTGTGTGTATGGTAAGGCCTTAGTGTTTGCAGGACCTTGGTGTGTTTGGGAAGTTCTCATGTGTTTTTAACTCTGAGGTGTCCTTTCCTTGGGGTTTGATTTGCTGTGGACCTCCACTTATGTAGGTGCGTGTTGTGTATTTGCAGGTGATGCTTACTGACTCTATACACTGCAAGGCACCTATGTTATTCCAAAATGTGCTTTGGTGTGCACATTCTCCATTTGACTGACCAGTGGTTCCCCTCCCCCTTCTGTATGTCTCTTTATCCTTTTGTAGTCCAGCCACAGGCTTTGCCCACAGTGGCTGCTGTTATGTATTTGTAATTCTGGTGTGAGCATGGTAAATGCCATAACATCACACACAAGGTTATGGACTACACACCTCTATGCATACCTGTATGGCAGGTTGTCCATCATTGCACCACTACATCTGCTGGGGTCCTCAGACAGTTTGTGTTACTATGTTATTATGCGGCTACATGTTGGCCTAGCTGTCAAACTGTCACTGAGTCTGACATCTGGATAAGCCCACATATGACAGACAGACAAGGGCCCACACATGGGGGCAGGGTGTTGATACTGTTCTGCAATACATAGACAGTTGGGGGACCAGTTTGTTACTTGCTTGCTTTCTGTTATGGGTGTGACATCTGCTTCTCCACTGTCTGCCATTGATGTTTTGACATGACCTTGTGTTTTGAAAATACTTTGCAGGTGAATACAATGTTAAGACAAGCAGAACAGATATACAAGGCATACTTGTGCTCCTTCTGTGGCAACCTGCCATTCCAGGGGTATGGCTGTTGGCCAGTGACATGTTGTCAGTGTTGACACAGTAAGGTGGCAGCCTTTTATGACCTGCCAGTACACTGACCTTCAGGTACCTGCTGTGCTGCTAGGCACCATACCTCTCTGTGTATGACATCCAGACATCCGGGCAAGGCCATAAGTAATTGAGTGACAAAGGCCTAAAGATAGGGACCATTTTAACTATTGGCCTTACAAACCTAGAAGGGTGATGCAATAGCAGATGTTGCATTAGTATGCATTTTCTGTAGGGTGTGAGATCTGAGACACTACAATCCATCATTATTTTCTGACTTTAGACTTTCGTGGTTTGCCACTGATTTGCCACAGAACCATTATTTCATGATAGAGACACCACAAATATGATGCAAACCTCTGTACATTCTGCAAAAGGTCTGTACAGTTGGGAGGTATGGTAGGTACTGTGTGGGTTACTCCGACCTGTGTACTGTTCATGTGTGTGGCCCCTGTCCATGACCTGTCCAGCTTACCAGCAGTAATGGATATTGACATCCGAATAGTGTGTACAACTCCCACCGTACATGTAGTTGACATGTAAAATAGTTGGAACTGCGATTCCTGGAATAGTACTGTACCTAGGCCACTAAGACAAAACAGCCAGGAGTAAGTGCTGGCCACATCCTGATAGTATTTCCCATGCATATACATAGATCATTGACCCCTGCATATTGTGGACATGCAACAAGTTAGCATTTTGATTGGGACAGCCCTGGCAATGTGTGCTCTGCTGCTATTACCCTACAAACCTACATGTTACTGCATTTCTATGGGAATATGGGTGTGGGGGGGGACACCTGTCAATGGTACACATTTGCATATACTGTGCTGATATTGGCTTTACATTTTGGTTCCATTTAGCATGGTATTGTGTCCTGTCTTGGAAAATAGAGGCATATCACTAGAGGCCACAGGTTAGATTGTAATGGCATACAATTGATTTTCAGACTTCTTACCTTTCAGAGCCTTACTGCAACTGGAAGACCTGCTGTGATATCACTGTGTAAGTATTTAGGGGGTATTCCATTATTGTCACCATTTCTGGGCCTTTGCCAGACATTCCTTTATAGTTTTCTATGGCTGACTTTCTGGGTGAGTCTGAGGAGTGAGTATGGGATCCCCACATTGACATCCATGCATGTGACCTATGAACCCCCTTAGTTGGCCCCCCACTTATCCTGCAGTGGGATTTGTCACCTTGGATAATACTGCATAATGTGGGGAAGCCAGTATTGGGCAGACATTTTCTGGTGTCCCACATAGCTGTCAGTTGTCTGCTGCTACCCCAGTAGGCCACCCCATTCCCTTGCATGCATGTAGCCATACCATAGATAAGCTACCAGAACATACTACTCAATTCATTTATTGTTTAGAAGATTGACTTATCTTGTGCCTGCAGCAGTTGTGGGGACAGTGGATGAGGACGGACTCTGTCAGATGCATGCAGTACATTGCCTATACAGGGTAAGCTACAGGTAGTGTGATGTGTGTGGCATCCATTCTACTGTGTGTGTCTGAGTCAGAGAGTGGTGTCAGTCCCTGGGTCTCTACACTGTCAATGTGTGTGCTATGCATTGCCTCTTTGCCAAGGCCTGGGCATACTGGGCATACCTCAGTCTGCCTACAGGAGCAGGCTCAGGGGCTTCCTCCTCTGAGTGCCTCTGTGCCTGTGGGGACCTTGGCAATGGTGGGGACTGTGTGGCCCTTCCTGGTGCTGTTCCTGCTGCAGCTTTTTCCACAGGATCATATTGTGTAGCATGGCACATACTATGAACATGTGTGCACATGTGGCTAGAAAGTACTGCAAGGCTCCACCAGATATGTCAAGGCAGCGGAACCGTGACTTGAGCATCCCAAGCACATGCTCTATAATGATCCTGGTTTGTGCATGTGCCTCATTATGGCATTCTTGAATGGGTGGGTGTGCATTTCTGATGGGTGTCATCATCCACGGCTCCAGTGTATAGCCAGCATTCTCCACCAGATAGCCATACGAGATGTTCTCACTGGCAAATGCCTGGTACAGCTGTGATAAATGTCAGATGTGGGAGTCGTGATAGCTTCCAGGGTTGCCAGCACATGCATTCATGATAATGCCCTGTGCATTGCACATGACCTGGCAGTAAAGGAGGGGAACCCCTTTTGGTTTATGTAGACCATACCCTTTTCACCAGGTGGTGCTTTGATTTGGATGTGCATGCAGTCTATCGCACCCAGTACCACCGGGTATTCTGCTACATGGTGGAAGAGACGAATATTGATGGTCCTATCCTCACAGGTGTTGGGGAAGTAAATGTGCTCACTGGCATGTGGTAGCATAGCATCCAGGAACTGGATGCTTCGCAAGGGACGGCTTGCACCTGTCAACACCTCAAGATTTTCATAAACTCAAATGCCATGGAACAACTAGAGTCTGGTGGACCCCAGCCATAAACAAACTCTACAACAAAAAAGCAAATTTTGAGACTCAGAACTAGTTCAAAATGATGTGAAGATTACTGATCCTAAACATCTCTAACGCCAATTAAACCCACAGCTAGGACAGCTGTTTAATCATAGTCTCTCTGGATATGTGACAAGCCTTATCTGCAAAGCCATGTCATAATGGATCTCATAAATAAAGACATAGGGAATTTGCAGACTTTGGATCCAACCCAGATTGGCTTTGTCAAAGGCACAGTCCATATGGCCTACCTTGATCAAATGTTAAGTTTGCTGGCACATCAGAGACTCCAAAGCCTGTCACAAGTGGTGTCCCACAGGGCTCAGTCCTGCCCACACTTGTTTGGCATCTACTTTTTCCAAGTACAAGCAACACAGATATCCTTCAGAAGGGTCTCATAGCTACCATATAGGTGGCAATCCACTGAGCACAGAAGAATCAGGGACCTGGGGACTGGACAGGTTGACAGTAGCCTGTCATTCAACACCCATGTAGCTATAAAAAGTAGTAGAAGAGACCTTCTATTGCCCCACTTTATCATGAAGGATTTCACATATATCAAGGAGAGTCATAGTCTCCCTATACTCATCACTCATCAGACTAATGATTGAGTACAATGCCGTTCCTCACCAAAAGGATAAAGGGTCTCAAAAAGATTTGATGAATATGCTTCACCTCAAAAATCTAGATCTGTCAGAGCCACAAGCGGGAGACTTAAACCTGGCCTTGTTCAAAGAAATCTCAATGGATGGGATGGGAGATCATATAATATACCAGACCTTACCTCAGTGTCACTGCGAGACAGAGGCACAGCAAAATAATGGGTATAGTTCCCCAAACTAAAGGGATGAACCCATGAACCTATGAACCTATGGTGGAGTACCTGTAGCTAGTATTCTTAAGGCTACACATACCTTGGTATCCACTGGGATGGTTCCCCTCTGTTGGCTCTGGGTCTGAGTTGAGGCCAGCACAGCTTGATGATTTACTGACGTATGTCTCTGTCCACCGTGTAACACTCTACTATCTCCAGATCATGTAGTCCCTGGTAGGTTACCCTGGGTCTGAACACTCTTCTCCTCCTCAGCCTGGGGTGGATGTCAGCATTATCCTCCTCACCACCCTCAGCCTCTAGCACATACAGATAGATCAAAGCAACGGCAGCCCCTAACATTTTTTGGTTAAAATTCCCCTGCATGTGTATACCAACTGTGCAAGGCTTGTGGGAAAACCAGACTAAAAGGTATTTTCACAGTTTATACTGTTGTCCTGCAGATGCTGCCTATATGACTGGCTGGCTATAATACATTCCACCTGCTTGCTATTTTATTAGTACTTGATTGCTTTTATTCTGCTATTTTCCTTTTTTTTCTTTTTTCCCTTCCCATTTCCACCCCTTTTAAGCTCTGTGGCGTGCAAACCCATTGCCCAAATGTAAACAGTCCTGCTATTTCTGTTTTTTTTTTGTTTGTTTTATTTTAGACCCGGCATGCGCCACACAAATCCGTTTAGCTAAAGTAAGCAGTTTGAAGCAGAAATGGCTCTCCCCCGGACACGAACATGCTCTTCATTGCATGGAATAAGTCAATACAGCCTGAGACACACCCCCTTGCTTAGCTGTGCTTAGCTAAGCTCAACTGGGAGCCATGGAGCTCCAATGTGCTTACACCAAGCGTGACAAACCCCCTTTTCATGTCAACTGCTTCTCCTGCTTACATCACTGCCTTATAGCTCCTACATGGTTAGATGCAGCCAGAGAATGGTCTCCCCTTTAGTGATTCAGTAAAATTTGCTCATTTACATACCCCACTACCTCAGTCCCTGGTTATACCACTACACCACAACCTTCCTCCTTAGCAACCAGTGTTACCTGTTATTGTTTTGATTCTGCATGCCATAGACTATAATGGCAAAATGCAGATTACACTTAAAATTGTCTTTTCACATTTTTTTTTTATTTTTTAGCATGATCTCGTTTGCGCACCGCTGCCCTATGCTTAAACGGCCGTGATCAGCCAAAAAAAACTTTTATTTTTATAATTTTGCAACACTTTTCCATGTCAATGGCCATATATTTGACCATTGGCATGCCTAAGGAGTATAATACATGCTTTACTTTGAGCTGTCATGCCTCCGTTTTGATTTTTCCAGAAATGTATTCGGCTAGTAGCCGAATACATTTCTGCACCTCATACTATTCCCGCACAGATGCCTGCCTGCTTACTGAATCACTAATTCACCTCATTTGTATGGTTTTCACCAGCAAATGAGGTAATTAGCATTATTCAGTTGTGTCCGTGTGGGAATAATGCTGGCAGGCTCGTGCACATCCCCAGGCTTGTTTACTGGATCGCTCGGCAGCCATATTCCATGCAGGAGTGGCTGCACTATTCTTACACTCTATGTAAGCTTTATTGAATCCTGGGGACAGGAATTTATGGACATCCATTTAATGTTTCTGGTGATACATTGGCACTAGTGGGCCAGATTCAATAAAGCCTACACTAAATGTACATTGTTCTGAGTGAATAGACAACACAGACATAACACACACCTTCTTCCTTCTAATTTTAGCTTTTCTACTGATATTCTTGCACCTTTAAATATTGACAGGGATTTATAAAGGTTACCACAAAGTGTAGACTACATGTACACTTAGTGTAATCTTTTTGCGTTACTAGAAAGCACAAACAATATGATAAGAATTTTATTGAATGCATATCGTGTACACTTAGTGTAGGCTTTATTGAATCTGGCCCACTGTTTATTTGAAAGTATATTAGTAATATCCTAAGAACTGATGTGGGTAATACCATTATCAATTAATTCAGAGTATTGCTGAGAATTATTTCTATCTATAACTATTAATAATCTGAAGCAGTTAAAGAAGGATTTATGATTGTACTTGGCCTAAGATGATTTAGTTTGTATTCTGCTTTGATATTCCCTATGGTAAGCTTCAGATTTTTGCTGGTCTTTTTGGTACTTTCTTTAATGTGGGTAAATTTTGATTTTATTACAGATGTGACTATGTAAATACCTGGTATAAATAACTTTCATAAACTGTATCGCAACACCAGGCCATGTTTAACTTCACTTTTTGTACACAGAGCTCTCTCTCAACTTATAAATATAAAACATTAAGGTTCTTGCCCTTGACTACATACCCACAAAATACTTTATTTGCCTGTGTGTATGATATCACTGTACTTTTGTAAGCATGTTAGCAGTACAACATTGATTTTTGTGTTGGAATTAATCTTTTTCCAGTGTGAATTGTAGTACTGAATTTCTACGTATTTTTAACAGTATAAATGCGTGTTATTCCCTTGTGTATTTATACCAGGGCCAAGCCTGAAATAGGTCCTTGTGGATCTGTGCTCTAGCCTGGTCAATAAATCTAACTAATTAAATGAATAAATAAACAAATGTCAATAAATTGATAAATTATAAGCATTATTTTTTCCTTTTATTATGGGGCTTATTAAGACTGGCATTCCCCAAGATGATTTATTTTTATGTCCCCATTATATTTAGTTCTGATTGTGACCACTTGGCTTATGCTGTTTGCTAGATGAGAGTAAAATCCATGATAAAGGTGGAAGAATCAGCAGTTATGTGACTAGATTAAGCAGAGTAAAATCCATGATAATGGTGGAAGAATCAGCAGTCATGTGACTAGATTAAACTATATAAGGAGCTAAACGGATTGATTAAATATGAGTGCCATGTAATTCTAGAGGAGTGTGACCAATTATTAATAAGGTTAGTTTAGTTTGCCTGCTTGAAGATTACTTTTGAAGACTTTTTCTAATTATAAAGGAAAGCTTGTTCTAGTTTAATCTATATACTAAGTCAAAATCTCTATATTGCTTGTAAGAGCACTTGAAAAAAAGTTAAGAAGTAGATAAAGAAGTGCTGTGAGTCAGACTGCTCCATTGTAAGGTATGCCTTAATAGGAGTGCTGTTATATTTCAATTCAGTTAACTGCTCACAGCTTCACAGTGCTGAGTTTGTGACGGTAAACCAGATACAAAATGAATAACTTTATTATAGATCTATTCCAGTAAGTGAGAGATGACTGCATTATAGATAGGTTCATAGAATAATACTAGACTAACTGCCCTTGTGAGCCATTTTAGGCCTAACCAATTAACCCATTTGAGACTCGAACCCTGCACCTTCTGTCTATAAGGTAAATGCCTTAACCATTATGTCAACCTCCCAAAAAACATATATCACATTAATTAATGATGCTTTTACCAGAGGTGAGGACCAAACCTTGCACTTTGCACATGGGAGACAAATAAATACCTTATCCATTGAGCCACCTGGTTTTTCATACATTAATGTATGAAAATGTAGGAAGCACATAGAAGAGATCTAGTAGGCGTGCACTAAGATCACACTACAGTCAGGAAAAGGACATATATACCTTTGATTTGCCTTATTGTACTACTTGTCAGTGAAATGAGTTTTAGGTGAAATTAACTTTAGGTGCTTTGGTTTAAGTGAATTGAGTTTAGGTGAAATGAGTTTTAGGTGAAGTGATACGTACCCATATATATATATATATATATATATATATATATATATATATATATATATATACACACACACACACACACACACACACACACACACACACACACACATAAATGGTTTGCTATCACAATTCAGAATGGCAGTTGTACATTTATTCACAATGCTGAACCGAAACTATGAAAATGTACTCACCGATCCCTACAGAATATCGGAACTCAAAACCACAACAGTCCCATTCACAACACCGAGATTTCAGAATTGAAAGTCAGTGTTACCGTGTATGTTTTGTAGGGGGCAAGCCCCCTGCAACTTAAATATACCAACTCCGAGATCGCACTACAGTGAGTAAAATGGGAAATTCCCCACTCCCCACTGTACCACGATCTACATTCACAATGCCAAGCTCATAATAACAAATGCAGCTCTCCATTCATTATTATGGTCTGTAATATTGCAGTTCAGCATTGTGAACCTTAAGCGCAGTGATTTCGACCAAGTGGCAGTCGTACAGCTGTCAAAGCCAGTAATATGAAATGAAATAGAATAAAAAAATACCTTCTGAAAAATGGAAGAACTATGTTCAGAATAAGACAAGCAACTTTAATAAGCAATCACTAAAGACATAAATAGAATTTGAGTGCTTTCATTCGTAAAATGTTTCAGGTCGAACTTCATCAGAAATATGGAACACAACTAAGCATTCTTAGATGGAATAGATAATTGATGGTGTCATTCATATGCTAATTAGCCTTGCCTTATAGTCATACTAATGCTTAGTTGTGTTCCATACTTCTGATGAAGCTCGATGTGAAAAAATTTATGAATTAAAGCGCTCAAATTCTAGTGATCGCTTATTAAAGCTATTTATTTGTCTTATTCAGAACATAGTTTTTCCATTTTTCAGAAGGTTTTTTTATAAATATTTTTTATAATATATATATATATATATATATATATATATATATATATATATATATGTATATGGATCTAGGATGTTTGATTGAATGATTAAACGTCCGAATCCATAACCACCGAACACATGTTAACAAAAGCGCTTTAACCGAAAAAGCTATTTCGTTAAAGCGTGTCAAAAAAAAAAAAACACTACATTTACGTTTTTGTAGGGGGGGCTTCACCCCCCTGCACCCCCACAGCCCCCCACACCCCCCTACTTAAATATTCTCCATCCGAGACCACACTACAGTGGGGAAAAGCAAATTTTCCCTTATCCGCACAGTAGTACGGCCTCGGCAATAGGCATACTTACGTGAAAGTATCTTCGGTGAAAAGCACTTTCGCATAAATATGCTCACGCTTAATGGATTTGGACATTTGATCATTCGATCAAATATCCTAGATCCATATAAATATATATATATATATATATATATATATATATATATATATATATATATATATATATATATATATATATATATATAAATATATATATATATATATATATATATATATAAAACATGCTTTCCTGCTGTCTCTGTAGCCAACTTAGTAGGAATGGGTATCTTAAGACAAAGCAGAAATTGCTTACTGACAACCCCTTAATTCTCAAACAATCTGAAACACTAGTTTCCAATTTTCTACAAATTGCTACCGATGCAATAGCCTACCCAATAGCCATCCTGATTAATTGATCTCTGTCTGAAAGTCTTGTCCTTGAAATTTGGAAAGTCTCCCACATTATACCACTACACAAAGGGGCCAGTTCTACTGAACTGTCCAATTACCATCCAATTGTTATTCTATCCCCTTTATCTAAAACCCTACAGAGGTGTATACATACACAAATTTCAGATTATCTACACATGCATAAACTATTTCCAATACTCAGCATGGCTTTCATCCTTCTCATAGCACCACCACCACCACTCTTATGTCATTCACAAACATAGTTAATCACCACAGAAACAATGTCAAATTTTTATCTGTTATCTTTCTTGACCTTTCTAATGGCTTTGACATGGTAAATCACAGTAAACTGATCAATGCGCTTTATAAACTAAATCTCCGTCAAAATACTATTGCTTGGTTCCAAAGCTATCAGTTAACCAGCAGGCAGTCGAATGGCAGCAGGGCCCTTCCCGTCTTCTCTCAATAATTTTAGGAGTTCCCCAAGGATCCATCCTAGGACCCCTACTGTTTTCTCTCTTTGCTAACAATGTCCATACTTCTAGTCTACATGCTTCTATAATCCAATATGCAGATGATTCTACATTAATATGCGCTGCTTCCTCCCTCCATGATCTCCACTCAGTTACACACGATTGCTTTTTATCAGTTGAAGATTGGCTTGCTAACTCCCATCTAATCTTGAATCCTAATAAAACTAAACTGCTTCTTTTTCACCCTAAAAGATCTACCATTTCAAGCCCCTCATTCAGTATTAATTCAGAAATAAAAACATTGTAACTCCTGTAACACACACACTAAACTACTAAGGGCAGAGACTGACAACAACATGAGGTTTGATATTCACATCTCTCAGACCATAAAGTACACAAAAAATCTAGGTGTGCTTTACAGAAATAAGCAATTTCTCATAAAAACACAAAGGCCATCAATGCATGCACTCATCTCATCTCAACTCTGCTCTACACTTCTCCAGTTCTTACAAACCTTAGAAAGACTGATGTAGCCAAACTCAACACCTGCTACAACAAAATAGCCAGGTTTGCCACAGACTCCCCTTATAGGACACATCATTGTACAGCTCTAAAGCAACTTAACTGGCTAGAACTCCTTCAACTCTTACTTTACAACCAACTCACCTTTGTCCATAAAACTCTATAGCAGCCAAATTGCACTGCAAAATCTTATACATCCATACTCCAATAATAGATCTCTCCACTCCAGTAATAAATTTCTTCTGGATGTAAGTAACAAAAGCTAACAACACAGCTGGAGAATCCCTCTTCTCTAACTTCATTCCAAAGATATGGAACACGTTACCCACCCATATAATATCCCATTCTTCTTCAGTACAGTTTAAAAAACTACTAAAACACACTTAACTGATACTTCTCTCAGTTCCTGTACAAGTGCTAGTTAGTCTTACCCTTTATTCAATGACCTATCCAACCTATTCTCAGCTACACTGCTGCACTTTCAGTATCATCTCTACAGGAATTCAGTTTCTCTCCTCCTTGCTCATTTTCATCACAGCTTAAGTATTAGCTACTTTTACGTGACTGAATGAACTCAATTATTATGAGGTCTGTATTATTTCTCCAACATAGGTTGTATTGTCTCTCTTTTAACTGTTGCTATATGTACTTCCTAGCATATGCTTTCTGTGATTCAGCTTAATGTACCCACCTATATTTCAAGTCTTCTGGATATAACACTGTTTTTACATGTATATCATCTTAATATACCTGTATTTGGTCTGTAAGCTGTTGACTTACTTGTGTTTGTATTTGTATTTTTGTCATGTGGAGCTCTTCTCCCCAGGCCTCTGCTGAAAAAAGACTTGCGTCCAGTCGGACCTTCCCATTTAACAAATGTAAAATAAATAAATAAATAAATACTATGTAAGTGATGTAATTATACACTCTCTCTGGAGGCAAGGCTCTCATGTACAGCCACTACAAATACCAAACAGGTTGTTAGAAACACTCAACACTACACAGTACCTGCCACACACTACAGGGCAAACACATAGACCCACGTATGCTTAGGAGTTTACCCAAACCAAAACCTCAAAGAACTCCTAGATGCAATAATTGCAATACCTATCCTTGGCAACCTCAAAAACACACTACCAAAGCAACACCCACCATAATACATTCAGTCTCAACTTACAGTGTCTCTGCATCTAAGTACATAAGGCAGACCACCACACAATCCAATATCTTGGCCATTGCAGACTCTATTGTGAGGCATAGCAATGTCCCACTCAGCAGGCTGAGAATGGAGAGGATTACGGTCAATTGCCTATCAAGGGGCAGGACCCACCAGATTATACACACTAATGTCATGGAACCACAAGTACCAGTATGACTTAGTCGCAGTCCATGTAGGAGCAAGAAATCTCAGACATCCCACCCTGAACTATATGAAGAAAGACATGAGGGTGCTGTCAGACAGTGTATCCTACCCTTTATGAGCCTAGTACTGAGCAGCATTCTACCCTCTACAAGAATGATGCCACAATATGAACAAAAAAATGATTTTAATAACTGGCTTAATTTCTGGTATCATTTGACGGGTACAATATTTGTCTGGGAGAATATGGTCAACAGACCATGATGCTTTGCCAAGGTGGTCTGCACCTGTCACCTCTAAGCATTTGAATACTGGCTAAAACAATGTCCACCCTCAAAATATCTTCTTTAGTCACCGCCTACCTGATAAACGATCTGACATAACTACACCAATCCAAAACATTCTACAGGTGATACTGTTCAATACTAGGAGTATAAACAAAAAAAAAAAAAAAACACTTCCTTCAAGCTCTCCAGGAGAATGTAGATGCATGTTTAGTCACTGAGATCCAGTTTAAAGCCACACAGAGCACCCTGGTAGTGCAGGCTTATAATGCCTTCCATACATTTAGGTTAGCTTCTACACAGAAAGGGACAAAATGTGGAGGTGTCTTAATTTACATAAAAAATAATCACACCTCAAGGCTTGTCAACAGTATGATGCACTTGAGCTCCTCTATGTACAACTCAGAGAAAGCAAAATTCCATACCATATCCTTGTGAGCCAAAGGGCCCACTCTCTGACCCAGGAAATACAGACTACTTACTTAAATGAGCTTGAGTAATTCTCTATTCAGCCGAACACCATAATCAAGGGTGAATTCAACTACCTCACTATAGAGTGGGAGTCATATATGACCTCAAGCTTGCAGACTCAGTAATTCTTGGACTTTGTAAACATGTATGCCCTTGATTAGCTAGTCTTTAAGTCAGGGGCACAAACATCTTTTGGATGGTATAACAAAAGAGGCATGAACATTCTGAAGTAAATGCAATCTGGTATGGTGCAATGTTTATACAAATGAGAAAGCTAAACTAATCAATACATAAAAAAACAGCCCCAAAGATATTTGATATTTGAGAAATACAGGCAAAGGCACCTGATAGAGAACATTTCACAATACCAAAAATTAAGAAAACAAAGGGGAAATGTAGAACAGGAAATTAGTAAGGTAGAACTTAAACAGAATTTAAGTTAATGATTATCTGTGAAGTGAAAGATTTAGTGTGGAGAATCCAGCACAGGCAGTGTCACAGCATGATGGAATTATAGATCCTCAGATTAAGAAGTAAAAGGTGGAAGAGTAGGCATCTGAAGAAGATTTGCTAAATGATGATGGTCTGCTGCCTTCTGTAGGAGACTAGTATGAAAGTCCAGTTGAAGTTGCACAGCAAGGGAAGAAGCAGGAAACTGTGGCAACTCTGACACAGGTAATGTTTTAGAGTGATGGTCAAAGAATTCCCATATGAAGGAGCAGCAGATGAAGCAGGGTACATCTGAAGAGGATATGTGACAAGAAAATTTTCTTGAACTTTCTGTGGATAACTCACAGAAAACAGAAATCAAAGAAGATGCTCTCAATCCAAAAAAAATGATTTAAGAGAAGACCTGCATGATTTAATAGACATGGATAGACATATTAAGATTGTCGAAATAAATAGATTACAGAAAAGAAATAAGATTCAAAATGTGAGAAGATTGGTAAATCAGGTGAACACAGTAATCAGGAATATTAAGAGAAATTCATGTGATATAAATAGAATATATTACTCTGTAGCTAAACTAATTACAGGTAAAATGCTATCAAAAACATTCAATAACAATGAAAAGGAAAGAAACAAGTAAAATGCCACCATGGAAGCATCAAATAGAGAAAACTATAAAGCAATTAAGAAAATAAGTAACACTGTTAAAAGAATATAGAAAAGGAAACAGATCATCAAAACATTTAGAAAGGGGTGGAGCCTAGGTGGCCAACTGAGAGCAGTGAATTTTGAGAGCTCTATAAGCTAGTATAATAATATAGGAAAATTGTATTATTTTCAAGTTTAAAACATCAGAAATCTATAGATAAACTACTAAACTACATAAATATCAATTTTGGTGGAGATATACAAAAATTTTCCTGTCAAGTAACTTGGAGATATATTGAGTCACTGGATATGAACAACTCAATGAATTCTCATCCAGATGCTGCTTTGAAAAAAGAACTCCAATTGATGACATCTACCTTACAGGAACAATCTTTGACGATGGATGGATTTAAAAATGACTTAGAAAACCTCAAATTAAATTCTCAAAAACAGACTGATACTCTTAAGGAACTATTACAGCAACATGATACAAAAATAACAAATATAGAGACTTCTCTAAATGACATTGAAGGGAGACTCAAAGAGGAAGAATTCCAAAAAGAATTTCTACTCAAACAGAATACATGGCTGCTTAACAAAATAGATGACTTAGAAAACAGGAAAAGTGGAAACAGCATAAGGATTTTTTGGTCTGCCTGAAAACACTGAAGGAGAAGACATTATTTCATTCTTAACAACCTGGATTCCTGAATTTTTAGACTTGAAAGAGGGACTTTTATTTGGAATTGAAAGGCCGCATAGAGCACTGAGGAAACCTGCTTCTAACTCAACAAATACTCCACCTAGATTCATAGTTATAAAATTTCTTTAATTTCTGGACAAGGAACTAATATTAAAATCTGCTTAGAGAAAATCATCCTTAAATACAATCAAAGCCCGATAACGTTTGACAATGATTATCCTTCCAGAATACTAGAACAAAGGAAAAAAGTCTGGCCAATAATAAAACTGTTGAAACAAAACAACATTAAAGCACAGCTGGCCTTTCCATCCAAGATAAAAATACTTTTTGCCAATGAGATGAGAACCTTTAATGACTTAGAAGAAGCCACTATATTCATGAAAAACAACAACATAGCATCTATCCCAGAAGAAATGGAATGGATGGCCCCTACTCTTAAAAGAATAAAAGAAACAAATCATTGGACTGATGCTAGAAAGAAGAAACAAAAAACTTATTCCAAGATAGCTGTCCCAAAAAATAACTCTTACAACTACATATCTCAAAGTATCAACTGATATAGTACATCACTTGTCATCTGTTTTTATTTAAAAAAGGAGGGTTTCTTAAACAACTGAGCAACAGTAATGATTTATTAAGAATGTTTAAAGAGTTGTATAATTCTTCATCAACAAAGGTAGATCAAGATGGGTTACTATTTACATTAAATATAAGCCAAACAAAGCAACATATAATACAAACATAGACGTTTCTATTCCCCTACTTGAACTCAATGAATACTTACCTTGTTCATTTTTCATTGATTTAACTTATAATAATTTAAGTAATTAATTAACTAATTCAACAAAGTACCATTCATCAGTGTTCAGCCTCAAATGTAACAAATTAACACCATATATAATAGCAGTAACAGTAGTGTTTTGAAAAAAAATGCTGTCATGGAGACGAATGCCTTCTTCAGTTAAAGTATGATTTAGAAATGTCATGTATATCCTGGTTAAATAATAGTAGCAAGCTCTTAGAACAAATGTCATTATTATTCTGTCTAAATATAGTTAATATCAATTATGGCAGGTATCACAGCTATGAATGCTGTTTGATCAACCCTGATATGGTGTGCATGGATGCAGCTGTGTCTGGCAGCTAGTGCAAATGTTATTATTATTCTGTCTAAACATAGTTAATATCAATTATGGCAGGTATCATAGCTTCGAGTGCTGTTTGGTCAATCCTGTTATGGTGTGCGTGGATGCAGCCATGTCTGGCAGCTAGTACAATTGTCATTATTATTCTGTCTAAACATAGTTAATATCAAGTATGGCAGGTATCATAGCTTTGAGTGTTGTTTGATTAAGCCTGACATGGTGTGTGTGGATTCATCTGTGTCTGACAGCTGTTGTATGTTGCCGTTTTTGTCTTCAGAAAGCTGGGGTTGCGGCTTGTGATCAAGGTTTACTGATGCTTGTGTATTAGGAAAAGACATTTGGTGTTTTAGCCTGGATCCAGGGGAAGGGGGTGGATAAAACTGTGACTTGGGATATTTTGGCAGAGAATAGTTTGTTTATACATCTGCTGAGTGAGAGTTGGGAAGGCTGGAAGAATGTGTTATCTCTTGTCGTGGCGGCTTGTTGGGAGGTTTTTTTTTTATCCGTTTGCTCTCCGTTCTTTTTCTGGCTGCTGCCTCGCTAAAAGGGAGGGAATTTAGGCTTGAAGTTGCAGTGAAGTGAAGCTTTGCTTCGGGTACATCACGAGCCTCTATTATGCAGTACACAGATACACTAACAAAAACAGATGCTCCCAGTTTGCTGTGGTAACGGAGACAGAGGGACGATAATGCTTAATGGCTCTGAGGAGCCTCCAAGATGATTCTCGGCAATGAAGTTTTTGGATTAAAATACACACACACACACACACACACACACACACACACACACACACACACACACATATTTATATATATATATATATATATATATATATATATATATATATATATATATATAAAAGGACTGTTTTAAAGCACGTGCACACATATTGATGGTCTCCCAACACTTCGTTTAGCTCATTTAGTTGATTCTTGATAAAAATAAATAAATAAATAATAAGCGCAATTTTATATTTAAAATGTATTCTGATCCAAACACGTTAAGGACTTACATAAGAGTGGAAGTCTGAGTTACTGTGAAAGACTAAGAGCACTTGGTCTTGTGCAGTACCCTTTGCAGTGGTCTGGGAGGTGAGCTTGCTCGGACGTCTTGGGCATATGGGGATAGCTGATTCTAGGGGTGTATGGGGTTGCAGGAAGTGCTAGAGAGTCATCAGATTTCCCTCATGGAAATATCTTTGGGAATCGAAGGTGTGTTGAGTGGTTCACTGGCAGAGTGGCCACTGCATGGAACAGGCTGGTAAAATGGAACAGACTAATATTGCTTTGGATATTTTAAGAACAACCTGAAAACACACCACATGAACTAGCGAATGATATTCTGGAAAAACTGGATGGGCATTGTTGCCTGTGCTTGAAGTACTGATATGTGTGTAGTATGTAAGGATGGAAATATACTTATAACAAATAAGAAGCTAGAAGGGTCTCATAATTTAAAGTCTATGGACTGTATAAATATGCTTGGAAAGAGCTAATAAGAATAAGCATTACAACTTGTGGACTCTCAAATAACTAAGCTCAGCCAAAAAAAAAACACACACACAATAGTTATGCAATGTATGATTTTTAGTAAATCAAGACATAACATATATAATCATCATGTAAGATGAAGCACTCTGCTGAATTTAGATATTAAAGACAGGATTTAATAGCATATGCTTGTGTATAATAACACTACTGTTTTAACTTGTTGTAAATGACATACACTATATTGAACATCAAGGAGAAGCATAATGATTTTCTCATATAAGTAAATGTGCATAATAAGTCATATAATTGCTTTAACTTGAACTGTGGTTTGTAACCCATCCTGACCATACATAATACTTAAGCTGTTACCAAGGTAACTGTTTTATACATGACATCAAACTGACAAATTTGTTCAAGGGAAACAATAGAAGCCTGAACTAGGAATGTCACAGAATGTAACAATCACATTCTGAACAAATAGTATTAAATTGACAATAATAATTCAGTTTAACCTTTGCTGATTATACAAAATAGAATGTTGCCATTTAAATCTAAAAACTTTCAGTATATGCCATAAAATGGCAGTTTATGAATATGGAAAGGAAACTTGTAATCATTAATCCCAATAAGTGAATTTGTTGTTTTTAACCTATAATTTCACTCATTTTATAGGTTCATAGGTTCATACTAGGCTATGTGCCCTAGGGCATTTATAAGCCTAGCCAGAGTGTGTTTGGCTTTCGCCACCCATTTTAAATTAATTTTGCTATGCCCTTTTTCGAGGTTAGTATACTATGTCTCTGTCTAACAGTGACACAGAAGTGATACCTGGGGTAAACCTATGATCTCCCATCCACTCATCAAGATTCCTCTTGAAGAGAGTCAATGAGGGACTCTGCCTAACCTGGACTAGGATTTTATTCCAGAGTGAAGGGAGCCTCTGGGTTATGAATCTGTCCCTCCAGCATGTCCTATTTATTTCAGTGCTGAGGTTCAAGTCTCTCGAGCGTGTAGCTCAATGGGATTTGCATTTTCTGAGGTGCAGCATGTCCATTAATTCCGGGTTGGACATGGCTTTATATGTCAGGCACAGATCGCCTCTGAGCAGGTGGTATGCCACTGAGTAGAGCTGGAGTTTCTTTAACCGGGCAGCATATGGCATCTGTTTGAGCCCTTTGATCCTCTTGGTGAGGTACTTTTGGAGTCTTTCCAGTTGCTGCAGGTGTCTGGTAAGGTACATCCCAAAAGGGGCATTGTACTCAATTATGGGCCTGATGAGGGATGAGTACAGAGGCACGATGACCTCCCCTGATCTAGATGTGAATCCCTTCATGATAGGTGGGCTATATAAAATGTTTTTCTAACCACTTTGGCCACGTTGTTTTTAAATGAGAGATTGCTATCAACTTGGGTCCCCAGGTCCCTTATTACTTCTTCTGTACTTAATGGATTACCACCTATGTGGTAATTTGTGGGCACTTTGTTTTTGCCAAAGGGGATGACTATACACTTTTTGGTGTTTAGCTTGAGGCCATGGCTCTGGCACCAGTTGTCTGTTTCTATGAGGCCCTTTTGTATGATGCTTGTGTTGGCTGGAGAGTCGATTATGGCGCCTAGTTTGCAGTCATCTGCGAACTTGGTCAGCCACAGTCCTTCCATGTTGGCCTGTACCTCCGAGAAATATATACCGAACAAGAGAGGTCCCAGGACTGACCCTTGTGGGATGCCACTTATAACTGGTTTGGAGTCTGACATGGCTCCAGCAATTCTAACCATGTGGGTTCTGTCCTTGAGCCAGTTTGCAACCCATCTAGTGACATAGGGGTTTATATTTAAGCTGGTGAGCTTATCTATAATGCCAGTGGGTATTGTATCGAAGGCTTTTGCGAGGTCCAGGTAGGCTGTGTGGACCACCTTCCCCTCATCAATGGCCTTGGTGACTGTTTCAAAGAAATTGACCAGGTTTAAGAGGCAGGATCTGCCCATAACCAAGCCAAACTGTGTAGGATCCAGTGTCTGTAGGTTTCCAATATCTTTATTTATGAGGTCCATGATGATCCTTTCCATAGCTTTGCAGACCAAGCTAGTCAGGCTTATGAGGCAATAGTTTCCAGGATCCGTTGAGGTACCACCTTTGTGGAGAGGGACCACTGTTGCTGTACGCCACTATTTGGGTACATATCCTGTAGTAAGGCTGAGACTGAACAGTAGTTTTATGTTTGGGTTTAGCTCTTCTTGGAGTTCATGTAGGACGCAGCCTGGGACACCGTCTTGTCCCATTGATGCTGTGTTTTTTGCTTTGGAGAGGGTGGCTCTTACCTGAGCATCTGAGATGTCAGAGGGGGCAGCACTCTGCTGGGATAGATATTTGCCCTTTTGGTGGGGAGGGGAGGAGTTTGCGCTGAACCTGTCAGCTAAGATGTTGGCAATATATAATAAGAATAATATATAATAAGAAATGACAGATATGAAAATCCTTATGTGTAGGAAATGGGGGGAAGATGATGCAATGATAATTAAAATGCACTAACTTTCATCAATGTTCACATAAAAAAACTTGATGCTTTAAGTAAGTTAGCAACAAACAAAGTGATTACTTAAATGCTGGCAAACAATGAAATATAACTTCTGATATATCCAATAATATACATGGTATTATAAACATTAGGTATAAATATTATTACCATCTATTTATGTTAAGTAATA
Source organism: Protopterus annectens (assembly GCF_019279795.1). Lineage (NCBI taxonomy): Eukaryota > Metazoa > Chordata > Ceratodontiformes > Protopteridae > Protopterus > Protopterus annectens. Next base: position 142,174,599 of record NC_056734.1, on the reverse strand, counting down.
AGTTTTGAAAGACTTCATCAATAAGGGTAAATATGTTAAATAACTGTGTGTTAGAATCTTTTACTGAGGTTTCATATATGATACATCCTACTTTACTGTGATTGAATTGCTTGTCATCTAACTTTCATGTAAATAATTACTTATACAATAAGTAGACATTTACATTGTATTAGAATTCTGTCTAATCTACAATAGTACTATATCTGTTCAAAATAATATAAATATAGCTTATTCCTATTACAAATATTGCCCATATGATAATTCAATTTATGGACCTCAGATGTTCTAGATTGTCAAGGTATGACTGATAATCTGATGGACTTAGGTTTAGCCATCAGATTAGGGATGATTTTCATTTCATGGCTAGTGCAGATCTTAGTTTTGTTAACAATTATTAATTTAAATTTGTTATTTCACAAAAACATTTTTAGTATGCCTGACCAAAACATTACTTTATTGGTAAACACTCAAAGTATAAAACTGATAATTTCCTTTAAAAGCTCAAAATATATACATTATAGTTATCAGAGGAAAATGTTCAATGGTCACAATAAAACAAAAAATACATAGTCTAAATAACCTAAGATAGATTTAAATTTATTATTTTTAAATACCAGTGGTGTAAACAATCCTCGCACGAGATCAAATCTACTGAAATATTCAAAACTGAACAAAGCACAAATTGTCTTCTTTCAAGAAACTCATTTTAAAACAAATGACAATTACAAATGGAATCCTAAGGAATATATGATATTGGCACAATCCACTTATAAGACAAAGACAAAAGGGGTAACAATTTTATGGAAAACAAATGTGATTAACCCATAAATCATTTACAAGTATGAAGATAAAGAAGGCCTTATGCAATTAGTAATAGTTAAATATAATAACAGAATATGGACCCTAGCCACTCTATACTGGTCCCCAGGCATTGGAACAGGAACTGTTAAAAACACTTGGATTTCATTTCCAATAATTATAAAGGCAACTTAATATTAGGAGGATATTTTAACTGTATATTTGATATTTCTGAAACTACAAATAAAAAAGACTGTTGCCTACATCCGCTGTATCAAAAGCTTTAAACAAGTGGATAGAATAATTTCTTGCAGATACTTTCAAATTTAAAGAAGATAAATCTTTGTTGTTTTCCCATCAAGATCACAGATTTGGTACCAAAACTAGAATAGATAAAATATTTGCTGCCCATGACTTACACTCTAAAATCATCAATTTCTCAATTACTCCCTGCCCCTTTTCAGACTACAATTCATTGATACTAAAACTTCAAAATGGGTACAAACCATTAATCTTTAACTCCAGAATTCCGGCATATGTAACTAAAATTAAAAAGTTCAAACCCTGGTTATTATCTGAATTACAGTTCTTCTTAGATATTAATTACAACACATAGATAAATGAAATATTGATATGGGATTCATTAAAAGCTTACATATATGGTAAAACCCTAACTTGGTATAAAAAAAAATCAGAGAATGGGACTCTGAATTATTAGATCTACAATTCAAACTTTTGTCAGTAAAAGTTGAAAAAATCAAAATCATTTGTAGATGAAAAAGAAAGTAGAAGTGTTAAACAATAAATACAACAACATTATAACACATAAAACTAGTTAAGCTTTAGAAAACCTAAAAATTAATAGGATACTTTGGCCACTTCTCCCAAATATCTACATAATTTATCCACAAGAGTTAAAATACAATCAAAAGCTAATAACACTAAAAGTATCTTCTATGAAAAGAAAGGGATAAATGTCTCGGATATAGGTGACATTCTTGATGCCTATAGAAATCACTATATGGAACATTTCCAAAAAGAAAATATACATATTGATCAATTAAATCTAGATGAAAAATGTTCTAATATAAAAAAAAAAACAGAAAAATTAAAACTAGATCTGCAAGCACCCCTATTCTACAAAAATTACAGATACAATAAAAGAGGGTAAAAATAATAAAGCTCCATGTATAGATGGCATAATTATGGAAATATATAAACTTTTTCCGTCAAAGATACTATCCCTCTTCCATAAAACTCTATTAGAAATTCAGTCACAAGCTTTAATACCACCCTCTTGGAGATATTCCTTAATCACACCAATTCTAAAGGAAAACAAATCCCCAAACCTGTGTACCTCATATAGACTTATATCATTATTAAATAATGACTATAAGATATTTATGACAATATTAACTAACAGAATGAAAATACCACTATCCAAAACAATAAATAATTATCAAACTGGATTTATATATCATAGACATACAAACGACAATATTAAAAGGATAATTTCTCTATAGATTATGTTAATAAAGAAAATAAAGAAACACTCATAATTGGCTTAGATATAGAGAAAGACTTTGATTCCCTAAATTGGGACTATTTATTCAAAATCCTAATGCTATTTTAATTTCCTACATCCTTTGTTCATCTCGTAAAGAATATATATATATATATATATATATATATATATATATATATATATATATATAGATATATATATATATATACAAATTATTTAGCGTATGTCAAGTTAGGTCCTTTTATCTCTGACTCTATACATATAACAAAAGGCACTAAACAAGGATGTCCCATGTCACCGATTCTATTTGCTCTGTCTATTGAAATATTGGCAGATTCAATTCGTAACAATATAAAAATCAAAGGAATAGATGTTTATGAACAATACAGCTCTAAAGTAATGTCATTTGCTGATGACATATTACTAACATTATCTAATACAAAAGAGACATTAGAAGAATTAGATATATTAATTGACAAAATTCACATGACTTCAGGACTCCATTTCAATAAATGAAAATCAAAATTTTTATTTTTAAATTAAAAAAAAGAACTGCAGACTAAGGGGGATAACATCATAGGGAAACAAGAATCTACCCTAAAATATCTAGGAATTGAGTTATGCAAGGATAATAATGAATTAGTCTCAAAAAACTACAACAATATCATCAATACAATTAAAATCTCTGTGGAAAAATGGAACAAAATAATATTAACATTTGAAGATAGACTACAGTTAATAAAAATGGTTTTACTGCCCAAGATCCTATATATAGCCTTTTTCAATACAACTGTTACTAGAAAGGAATATACTTAAAGAAATAAATTCATGCCTAATAACATTTTTATGGTTTCCCAAAAGAAACAGAATAGCTTTAATACATCATATCAGAGTATGGAAACAGGGAGGATTAAACTTTCCTGATATAGAGACATATATAAAATCATCAATATCTAAAACAATCTCAGATTGGATAAGTCCAAATTTCTCTGCAAACTGGAAAGAATTACTAACTGTAATATTTTATTTTATTTTATTTATTTAACATTTGTTAACTGGGAAAGTCCGACTGGATACATGTCCATTTTCAGTGGAGGCCCGGGGAGAAAAGCACCACATTGAAATTAAGTGACACTTAAAGTTGTGGTTACAAAGAAGTCTAAAAACATTTAACAAAATCAGTGACAAATTATAGTCAAGGTTACATTTCGATAAAACAAGCATTGTTGGTTAATGGTATAATTATACAGAGATAACATTTTACATATATGAAGATTGTATAAGAAAGAAAAGTATTTCCGGGTAGAGGTAAGGATGATAGTTAAGAGAAAAGGTGGTTAGGTAAGTAGGAAGTTCTAGTAAAAAGTATATAGAGGGGTAAAAGCACATAGCTTCAGAATGGGCAGTATAAGAAGTTATCTTCCTGATAATAGAATTCTAATGGTTGTAGAGGAGTGTATTTTGTGAAGGTGGGGAAAAGAGTATAAATGGGTAATCCCCTCTGAGAGCTATGTTTGGCTTACCTTTGTCTTGGTGTTAATTAGGTTAGTCTGGGTTTAGACATGGACATGTCTATGTTTATCTTACCTCTTCTCATTATTGTTTGGGTTAGTCAGGGTTTAGACATGGGCATAGCCAGTCACTGTTCATATACATATTTAGGGATATTTTGAATTGGGGCAAGGAGCATGTGGTGGTTAGTTCAGCAGGAAGTGAGTTCCAATTTTATCCAGCAGAGTTGGAGAACAAGGAATCTCCAGCTGAGTTGTTGGCTTTGGTAGCTTGTACTAGCATTCTGTTGTATGAGCGGAGGGATGCTAGGTTGCTGTAGGGGGTAATTATATTAGTCAGAATGGGAGTACTGGTGGGTTGGTAGAGGATTTTATGAATAACTATAAGTTGGTTATAATGGATCTGATTGGGTAGTTCTAGCCAGCCTAATTTGTGAAGATTTTGATGGTGGGATCTGTAGGCTGAGCCTGTGGCAAATCTAGCTATATTGTTATAGCAGCTAGTGATTTTGTTAAGGTTTGATTTGGTTAGATTTGTGAGGATGGGTGAGGCATAGAGAAGGGATGACAGAAGATGTGTCCAAGCTATAGCGGTTCTTGCAGATGGGTTAAGAATTGCTTAATCCTATACATGAAGCCTATTTTTTTTGCTAACTGTTTTTATGGTTTTGTCTATATGGGCATCATACTTCAGATTATTATCAATGATTATTCCTAGAAGTTTAGTGCAAGGTTCAGGAACAATTATGATGCCATTATTAGATGAGACTGTAATTATTGGTAATGTTAGCTTATGGGTGGGAGAGAAAAGTAGTAGTTTGGTTTTGTTTGGGTTCAGTAGGAGACAATGATTATTGAGCCAGTTCTCTACTTTGATGAAGGTGATTTGGGATAGGGATTGTAATTCTGTGGGAGAGGAGGCAGAGCAGATAAGCGTAGATCAACCTGCATACTGTATACAAGTTGCATCTGGGATAACTTTGGGTAGGTCATTAATGAATATAGAGAAAAAGGGGAGACCTAAGACAGAACATTGGGTTCTCCAAGGGTGACAGATAGACGGGGGAATAAATTGTCTTTCCACATAACAGCTTGTTGTCTACCGTGCAGGTAAGAGTGGAACCAGTTGATTACTGGGTTGTCTAAGGACAGTGATTTTAGAGAGTCTAGGAGTAGGTGGTGATTTACCATATCAAATGCTTTTGATAGATCGAGAAAGAGGGTAGAGGAGAGCTTATTCTGATTATGGTTATGATTTATTGTGTGAGAAAAGGCGAGAAGGGCAGTAGTTGTACTATGGGCAGGTCTGAATCCATGCTGGGTTGGGGCTAGGAGAGTATTCTGAGTAAGGTAGGTTAGAAGTTGCTTCTGTATGCATTTCTCCATTATTTTGACTAAGGGAGATAGTATGGCTATAGGTCTGTAGTTAGAGAGTTCAGTGGAGTTTCCCCCTTTATGAAGTGGAATAATATGAGAAATTTTCCAGATGGAGGGGATGTAGGATTCATGGAGAGTACAATTGATTAAGATGGAGATAGGGTAAGCTATTTAATTAGCGGCTTTTGTAGAAACTCTGCAGGAAGTCAGTCGGCTGCCAGGGTGGTAGGTTTTAGTTTCTTAAGTAGGGATTTAATATAGTCTGTGGGGATAGGATCAAATTTGAAATAAGGATATTTACCTGAGTGGGTGTGATTGTAGTAGAAGAGGTGGGAGATAGATTATTAGCTAGGGACTGGACTGTTTCTGTGAAGAAAGTGTTAAAGGTCTTAGGAACACATTTAGGGGGTAGTTGTAGGTTAGCTGAGGGGGAGGGGGTTGAGGAATTACCTGGGTAAAGCAGTTTATTCAGACCTGAGCAGAATTTTTGAGGCTGTGTTTGGTGCTTTTGCTGTAAATTTAAATAGTAGTTTTGCTTGTCTAACACAATAGACCTTTTTGCTTCATTTCTCATTTGTGTGAATGTAATGTGGGCTTGTGGGGATTTGGTGGCTCTCCAGGAGGTCCATGCTGTGTTTCTAGCAATAAGTTTTTTGTCTAGTACTATTGGTTAGCCATGGAGCAATTTTGTTTTTGATTCTGATTGTACGTGTGGGAGCATGCCTGTCTAAGATGGCAAGGAACCTAGTTTTGAATTCAGAGACTGCTTCATCAAGGGGAAGTAATTTAAGACTGGCCCATTTGCATGAGTTAAGTTCGGCCTGAAAACTAGTTAGGTTAAAGTTCTTTGTATACCTAAGGGTTTTAAAGGTGGTTTGGTGAGACATGTCTTCCCTTTTCCTGATAATAAAGGTTAGGAGGTGGTCGCTCATGTCTTCAGGTAGGGTGCCTGATTTGTATAACTGAGGTTTGTTATTTATTAAGATCCAAACTAGGATGCTTTCCTTTTTGTTGGGCTTGTTGATTCTTGTGGGGGTAGTAATAATCTGGTAGAAACCATGTAAGTTAATATGGGTAGTGGAGAGGTTTGCTGAACAAGTTGTGCAGTCGATGTTGATGTCCCCAAGAATGATTGTTTCTTGGGGGTGGTTAGTGGATAACCATTGGAGGGTGCATTCTATGGTGTCTATGTTGTTGCCTGGAGGAATATAGCTGCATATTATGTTTATGGATTTGTGTTTGTTAAGTTGGACTTTTGAGATGACTGTTTTGGAGTTGGTAGTTGTTAGGTCTTGTGGGGTGCTAAAAGTGGATACCTCGAGAGTGGATTTATATAGGATGGCTACTCCGCCTCCTTTTCTACCTTTACGGTCAAGTCTTATTATATTGTAGTTGGGGGATAATATTTCATTATCAAGGATAATGAGTTTGAGCCAGGTTTCTGTAAGGCAGAATAGATCAGGGGAGTGCATGTCCAGAAGGGCATGCAGATAGTGGATTTTCTTATTTATACTTCTGATATTTAGGTGACAGACTAGAAATGATTTGGGGGCATCATATGAGCTTCTTAGGTTACTAGGAGTACTATTTATAGGGTTAGTGGTAGGTGGTGAGTTTGGGCCTGGGTTAGGGTGGACGTCGCCGTCGGCTATGAGGTTAGGTAATATACTCCTTATGAGTTTGGTGAACTTTAGTAGGAGTTGGTAATAGTTCTTAGTCCTTGGGTTTAAGTATGTAGGTCATATGGGATGGAGAGGTTTTGGAGTAGTGCAATTGGTGAAGAGGTGGGGTAGTATTGGTGGAGGGGTCTGTGGTTGGATGCTAGTGGTGGTAATTGAAGTAGGATACTGAGAGTTAGGTAGGTGGTGGAATTCATAGGCAGTGAAAAGATAAAGTATTACAAGTGGGGGTATGAGGTAGTAATATGGTCTAGGTTTTGGAGATAAGGTGGGAGTCAGTGGATACATTGTGGCTAGAGTAGTAGCTGGGATAGAGAGTATGGGTGGGGTGATAGAGGAAAGTGAATTATGGTGAGTTGGGAGTGGGGGTTGGGTGTACAGAAAGGATTATTTGTGATAGGATGGCTGTGATTAGTGGGAATGGCTTAGTAAGTAGGGGGTATGGTTAGGGTAGTATAAGTGTAGGAGTAATGGGGTCGGGTGGAAATTGGGGGTAGGATAGGGGAGCGGAGTGAGCATGTAGGGTGAACGAAGTGGGTAGAGCCAGAGAAGGACTAAATTCAGGGAAAACAATCAGTGGAGTGTTGACTGTTAAGGTAAGTTTAAAGGGAGATAGTAGACTAGACACACCTGATACACTTGTAATAGGTGACTCTATCGTCAGGCACACTGACGTCCCGCTCACCACGCTGAACAAGGAGAAGGTCACTGTGAGCTGCCTGTTGGGCGCTAGGATTCACCACATAACACAAGCACTCAGGTCACTCCAAGGCAAGAACAAATATGACTCAGTCATTGTCCATGCTGGTGTGAATGACCTGAGATATACCTCCCTGGACTACATGAAAAGAGACATAGAGGAGCTCTCTGAGCATGTAGCCCAGGCTGGTATGACCCTGACCTTGAGTAGCATCTTACCCTCACCAAGAATGATGCCACAATATGAAGACAAGATGATCAATTTCAACAACTGGCTTAAGTATTAGTGTCATTCAAAGGGGATCCAATGCCTGTCAGCCTGGGATGACATGCTCGACAAGCCACGATGCTTCACTAGGGACGGCTTGCACCTATCACCCTGGGCTTTGGATATTGGCAAAGGCTCTTGCTACCCCATAGTGCCTTTTTTAGGCAAGGCTCAAAAGACAAACCCACCTCCATAGGTATCACAAGGGATAAGAAACTAAGAGTAGTGCTACTCAACACCAGAAGTCTAAACCTCAAGATGCATGCACTCAAAACTCTCCTTAGCATGGAGAACATCGATATCTGTGCAGTAACAGAAACCTGGTTCAAGGCTCCAGAGAGCACCCCAGCACTACCAGGTTATACCTCATACCATGCTTTTCAGCCCCAAAATTTGGACCGAACCACAAAAGGAGGGGGAGTATCAATATTCGTCAAAGATACCCACACCTCCAGATTGGTGGCACAGCACGAAGCATCAGAGACTATCCATGTGCAACTAACTGTGGGTAAAACTGCCTTCCAGTTTATAGCCTGCTAAAGACCACCCTCCCAAACCCAGGAACTCCACTCGGCCTTCCTGAGAACACTGGAAAATATGACGGTCTCTCCAAGCACCATTATATTGGGCGACTTCAACTACCCAAACATAGACTGGGAGCATTACTCTAGCTCCACCACCCTAGTCCAAAGGTTCCTAGAATTTATAAACTCAAATGCTATGGAACAACTTTTTTTTTCTCTTTTCTTCTCTCTCAAAAAACTTTTTATTAAATTATAAACATTACATTTAGGAGTTGAATAAATATAAACAAACATTGTAAAAACAGATTGCAACTCTTATACAAATTAGAAAAGGAGAGAGAAAAAAATATATATAACATCACACAATATATACAATATGTACACTAGGTAACCAGACAATAAACAATAAATTGAAACAGAATTATAAGCATTGATGTAATTTAAAATATGAGTATGAAAACTATACTAAACACCAGACCAGGAATAGACTTAGAGGTTATTAATTATTAATAATGTTTAAAACCTTCTCCAGTACTATGTTTTTTAAAGCCATTTTTTTTGGACTCTTAACCATATTTTTTTGAGCATCAATATATAAGTAAGCCATTTTTTGGAAAGTATCCCAGTTTAATTTGGTGCGATCAAGCCAATTTTGAGTTATGTAAAGCTTTATTAGAGAGCAAATAAAAATAAGAACATGAGTATCCATTTTTGAAAGATAGGTTATCGGTATATGAAGTATAGCAATTTCCCAGGACAGCGTGGATTTATGCTACCCCATTCTCTGCAATCTTACTTTCAGAGAGGTCCATAATTTATGGGAAAAATGGCAATACCACAGAATATGTAAGAGGTCAGCTTGGGAAAGGAACAGCATGTGCATGATGGGGATTTACTAGCATTAAATTTATTTAATTTATATGGTGTATAATAAGCGTTATTGTTAATCATTAATTGTGTGTATAGTAATTTCTTAAATGGAGAAAATTCCCGAATATTTCTGATTGCCAAAAGTTTTTGATTCTCAGTTATTTGCGAATTATAATTTAACCAGATATTAGAAAAGAGACAGTTCTGAATTAGTACTAAATTTTTATCAGTTTGTAAGAGTTTGATAACATTTTCACTGATGATGATAGTGTGCCAATTATCGTATTTAAATTATTTAAATAATGTTCTGTAGGTTTTGTGGGTTCATACTTACCCATAATTACCTCTCTTAATTGACGTAGAATTGTGGAGTATTTCCAACTAATTTTCAGAATTTTACGCAAATCTATTAGGGACAGGTCTTTATATTTCAAGATATCCCAGACTTTCAAATTTTTTATTAGAGGATAATTTGTTAGGTCAAATGGTGTGTTATCCAACATTATATTAGGATTTAGATGGATTGGTTGAAAAAGATGATAGAACTTATCAAGATTACATAATTTTAGTAAATCCTGAAAAGCTTTAATCTTTTGTTTAAGAAAGATAGAAATTTTACTGGTGCTCTTCAAATCTAAAGAAATAAAAGGGATGGCTTCTGGATTTATGTTTTTAGATAAAATGTAATAATACCAAATCTTAACCCATAATGGGTGATGAATACCATCACTATTTTTAAATTTAGATATGGTTAATAGCTTGTTTGCTGAAACAATTAAATAGTAAAGATAGAAGTTTGGTAATCCCAAACCTCCTTTATCTTGAGAAATTGACAATCTAAAATAGGAGATTCTAACCGATTTGGGGAACCATAAAAATTTAGCTAACTCTTTATTTACTTTCTCGAAAAAGGATCTGGGAATTATCTGATCAGAGGAATTGAATTGATATAAAAATTTTGGCAGAATATTCATTTTGATTATAGCAGCCTTTGATAAGTGATAGATTTAATTGCTCCCATCTAGTTATGTCAGATAATATAGAGATCCAAACTTTACTTATATTATTTTGAAAAGAGGAGTGATTATTGTGTTCCATGTTTATTCCCAAATACTTCATACCAAAAGTAATCTGCATTTGTGAATCAGAGAACAAGTATGATTTATAAACCATGTGATTTAAAGGGAAAACATGAGTTTTTGAAGGATTAATAAGATAATTCGAAGCAAGAGAGAAAAGTTCAATAGAATTTGTTATTTTGCTAAGATCAGATATTGGAGTTTGGAAATATAATACTAGGTCATCAGCAAAGGCAGAAAAATAAATTTTTGTATTAAGAATCCTAGGGATCTTATGAAACGTGTTTTGAGTAATAAACAATAGTAATGGTTCTAAGTATATATTAAAAAGAAAAGGGGACAATGGACAACCTTGCCTCGTACCTCTGGTAATCTTTATAGGGGAAGATGTGTAACTATTAATATAAAGTCTGGTAAACATATCTTTGTATAAAGTTTTTAAGAAATTTGTAAAGGATGAAGGAAAATTGAAGCATGACATAGTCTGAAAAAGAAAATCCCAACAGACTCTATCGAAAGCATTTGATGCATCAAGAATCAATGCATAAATTGGGTTAGAATCATTTTTGATAAGATGAATAATAGATTCTAAAGTCAGGGTGTTATCCCAAGTGTGTCTGTGAGACATAAACCCTGATTGGTATTGAGAAATAATTGAAGGAAGAACCTGTTTCAATCTGTAGGCCAAAATAGATGATAAAATCTTTATGTCTAAATTAATTAAAGAAATAGGCCTGTAATTAGAAGGGATTGTTTTTTCTTTACTATTTTTCAAAATTAATATAGTTTTAGATGTGTTTCAATGAATATCTGAAACGTCCTTGACTTTTATGTAGTTATATACTTTAAAGAGAAAGAGAACAATTACCGACTTAAAGGATTTGAAGAATTCCGGTGTAAACCCATCTGGACCAGGAGATTTACCAGATTTAAGTCTATCAATTGATTCTGAAATCTCTTGAAAAGTTAGAGGAGCGGAAAGTAATCTTTGTTGATTTTCGTTTAACTTGGGGAAATTTAAAGAGCTTAGAAAACTTTTTATATGACTTTTAACTAACAAATTGGATGGTTTTGAGTATAAGTCTGTATATAGTAGTGAAAAAAGACTAATAATCTCCTCATCTGTGTTATATAGTTTATTCTTGTAAAGTAAAGATGAAATTTTAGGTTTATCAAAATTATTTTTAATTATTCTAGCCAAGGTTTTAGAAGGAACTTGAGCCCATTCTGAATACGTAGCCAACAGTCTTTGATCTATTAATGAGAGGTTGTTTTGATGTAGTAAGATTAGTTCTTTTTGACAATCTATAATTTGCTTTTTGAAACTAGAATCTTGATTCAGTCTAAACTGATTTTCAAGAGAATGAATTTTAGACTTTAGAAACTCTTCTTTCTTTTTATAATGTTTTTTAAGGTATGCGGACTTACTAATAAACATTCCTCTTATTCTCGCCTTACAAGCAGCCCATTGAATATCGTAAGGAATATCTGTTAAGTCTAGATCATTTTCCATTTCCTGGATAGTTTCTGAACACCATTTACATATATCTTTATTCAAGAGTAAATTGTTGTTCAGTGTCCAATTGTTTTTGTTGATATAATTTTTAATATTATGCGTAATGTTTAGTTTTAGTAAAATTCTTGAGTGATCCGAAAAATATCTGGGTTCAATATTAAAATCCAATATAAATTTTGAAATAGTATTAGAAACCAGAAAAAAATCCAATCTAGACCATGAATGATAACATTTTGAGTAATATGTGTAAATATCTTTCTTATTTGAGATTTTTATATTATGCAATGGATCAATTAAATTATGTTCCAAGATTAAATCATTAAGAGCCAGGGATGCCTGATGGTTATAGGAAAAGGAAGAGCTAGTGCGATCAATTTCTGGGTTTATTACGGCATTCCAATCTCCACCGACTATAATGTAGTGGTCCTTATAAGAGGTAAGTATATTATAAATTTTTAAGATAAAAAAATGTTGTTGACTACAAGGACCATATAGATTTAAAACCAAAAGTGGTTTATCAAGATTATGAATAGTAGCAGTAAACAGGCACCATCTACCCTCGTTGTCATATTTCTCGTCAATGATGTTCCCTATGAATTTTTGTTTAATAATTATAGCTACACCTCTAGAATTAGAAGTATCCCCAGAAGCTACTATCTTCTTGATCCATTTTTTATTTTTTCCCTTATCCCAATCATCCCGAGGGATATGTGTCTCTTGAATAAAACATATATTGGCTTGTGATTTAAATATCAAATGAAATAATAAAGATTTTTTGGCTTTACTTTGGATTCCTCTTACATTCCAGGAGTCAACTATTAAATAATTTGTCATAAGTAAGGTAAATGGTTAATATCGATGTAATGAAAATATGGTGTAATGTCCTGAACATAATAAAATTAATACCAAAGAGAAAAAAATAACATAACTAGTCTGGTCTATGTTTAAATAAAAGCTCATCGTTAAAAATAACCTCAGAGAAAAAATTATTTTAAATTTACATACTTTCTTCATCCTTACCCTAGTGCCTGCCCACCATTCCCCTATTGACAAAGGAAGGTCAAGGATAAACAGAATAGAATTAACATTTTTGGTTACCAAAAACTTCAAATTAGCAGAATAAACTTTAGATGTAACCCTAAAAAAGACTAAAACCAAATCAGTAGCACTGAACATATTTACATATCTGTCCAAACTCAAGATGTCCAACATACTCAATCCCCATTCAAAACATAATTACAAGCTCCTATATTTGCAAATATACATAGGATTTAAATGATTTTCCTCATATAATTCAAATATATATCTATTGACAAATATCATCTCTACATTCAAGCTATTATAATGACTCAAATGCATGTAAAAAGTAAAAGAAAATAAGGCTGTCCTTCCTCTGCAGGAAAATCAGCAAATACAATCCCAACGAGACAGCTTCATTTCAATAAAAAGAAGCCGTAAGCCTCCATACAGTCAAGATAGAATAAGAGATCTAATGACAATTATGATCCACCAGAATAGGTCGGAACTAACTACCTAGGACAATAAAAATCTAACATATACAATCAGAGTTCCTGTAATAACAAACCAACATCTGTCACAGCACTCGAAGTACAAAACATGGCAAATTCAGCTATATATGAGGTGTAAACTGCATCTGTCAATGGTGACAGGAGAGTATATAATAAGATATATGTAGTAAGAAAGACCACAAATCCACTAGTACCTTCCTATCAAATTGTAACATTAAACACCAGAATTATCAAAAAAGCTGTATACATTTTGCCCTATGAGTCACCCTGCAATCTATAACTTAGATAAAATATTGTTTGTTTTGAAAAACAGCATTAGAATTGACAATATAGACAATAAAACAGAATATTCCAAACATTTTGCCAAATGACAGCGCAGTAAAGTGAACAATATTTCTAGAGATTGGCATGAACAAAGAAGGTAACATTAATTTCAAAATCAGGAATAAATGTCAGCGCAGAACACCAAATACAGTTGAGAAATGAAAGCTTAAGAAGAAAAAGAGAACTGTGTTGTCATGACAGCACAGAATATACCCAAATACACACAGAATGTTCATTATACTATTTTATGAACTTACAGATGTTATTTAAAATTAAGATATGCATTATAACATGTAACATTAAGCCATAGCATTTAAATTGCCTTCATAAAACATTCACGATGATCTCACGTTGTTAAAAACAAAGCCCTGGAGAACATTCAAATGCTATATAACTTATTTAATAGTTTCCTAAAGCATAGAAACAACTATTTATTTATTACCTTTAGATTGGAGAGATCCAATCCATTAGTGCGAGATGGAGTTATTTCCGCCTTAGCGACAACGTCAGCAGTGCCCCAAAGAAACATAAATTGAATACAGAGCACCCAGCTGCATCATTTAGACAAAAATCTGGATTGGAAATGCAAGAAACAACTGCGATGGCAAGATTACTTGTCTTCAGCAACAGGATACAAAATATAAATAAAACGAGTACTGTAAAGTGCTGAAACCAAAGGAAAACAATAGACTGTAAGCATCAGGTTTCTTCTTCAAGTGATGACGTCATCCCAAGCCTCCGATAATCCGCAGAAGGTGCGTGGCCAGATAGGAGATGCCGCTGACAAGAAAATGAAAAGACTGACACCCTGAACACTCTCGAGGCACGTAGATTCTCCCTCCAAATTGCTCACAGACTACCACAGGGCAATAATAATATTATGGCTATGCAATGTAAATCAAGTCACTTCGTCGCAACATAGAAACAAACCTCGAAAGTTGCAGACAAAACTAAAACACAATACTAGCTAGAACTTTACCTTTGTATTAAAATCAACTTTATCGTAAAATGAAAGATACTTGAATAATCTATTATAAGAAGACAGTCATCACTGTATTAGGTATTTAAATGACAAGCTCTGACTGAAAGCATACAAAATGAAATAAATCATCACATTTGTATCTACCTATAGAGTGCAATATTAAGACACAGAATCAGGAAGCTTCTTGAAAGTTTTAAGGAATATATCTTTTGCTTCTTTAGGGTCTGTGCACATAAATCTTCTGTCATTATATGTAAAAGATAAAGTATTTGGATAACTCATACGGAATCTTATCCCTCTTTTAATCAGATCTGCACAATATGGTGAAAGTTTTTGTCTTTTCATTTTTATTTGAGGAGGAAGATCCTGTGAAAATGACAGTTTATGAGTTTTCCATACAAACTGTTTTTTGCTTTTAGCTGCTTCTAGGATCTGATAAGTGTCTTGGAAGTTTAGTAACTTAGTGTAAATGATCCGTGGTGAGGAAGAATCCTGACTGGCACGCAATGCTCTGTGTGCTCTTTCTATAATTATAGATTTTGAAGTTGCCTCACAGTTTAACAATGCTTCAAAGATGTTTTTAGTCACTGATAATAAATTTTGATTGTCATATGATTCTGGTAAGCCACGAATAATGATGTTATTTCTACGGCTCCTGGCTTCTAAGTCCAGTAATTTAGCTTGTATTTCTGTAATAATCTTATCTTTAGATTTTAGGTCACTTTCCAATGAATCAGTTCTTATCTCTAAAGCTGTATTTTTACTTTCAATCATATCCATTCTTTCACTTATTTGCTTCAAAGTTTTACCAAAATCAGTAAATTGTTCAGAGAAACCTTGAATAGCACTTTGAATAGGTTGTAATGCTAATTTTAGCTCATCTAAATGAAAATTTGAGTCATTCAAATCTTTATTACTTACTTTAGTAATTTCAGAAGATTGTTTAGTGGTTCTTAGTCTTTTTGAACTGGAATCCTTTTCAGGTGAAAGCATTGAAGAGAATTTGGCCTTTGTTGCCTGTGTCTCCATGGAGTCAGATTTAGCAGCCATGCCCAGAGAGGAGGTGTGGAATCAGGATAGCAGGTTCTAGGAAGAATCTTTAAACTGCAGGTGCCCAAATCAGTTGAAGCCACAAAACTGTTCTGAGGTAAAAAGCTTCCCAAGTTGAGATTTCCAAAGAAAAAAATAATCCAAATGCGTAGAAAAAGCCTTAGAGAAGCTTGTTGTAAAAAAAAAACTGAGGAAAAATATAACTCCAAAGTTGTAAAAAAAACCCAGATATTACATAACTGTGAGGAGCTCAGTGAATAGAGACTAGTCTAGTCGGCAGCCATCTTGGAAACCATGCTATGGAACAACTTGTTACCACTCCCACAAGAGGGGAAAACATACTGGACCTGATCATCACCAACATGGGGACTCTATGCTCCAGACCAGAAGTGTATCCCTCACTGGTAAGATCAGACCATAAACTAATCTCAGTGGATATTCACATCCTGACCCCACCCCCTGCCCAGAAAAACCACAGTGAAAAACTTCTCTAAAGCAAATTTCACACTCCTCAAAACCGAGGTGGAATCCTTCAAAGCCCCCGGGCCTGTGGAAAATACGGCCCAGACCGCAGAATCCTTTATAAACGCATTCTATGAACACCTTCAGGAATGCATGGATCATGCAATCCCAAATAAAACCAAGACCCAAATTCAAAAGGCAGACCTGTTTGGTGGACCCCAGCCATAAGCAAACTATACAATAGAAGGAGGAAGCTACTACATGATAGAGCAAAATCCCAAAAAGGGAAGGCATCTCTGATCAGTATTAGCAAAAAACTATGGGCACTCATAAAATTGTCTAAGGCCAGCTTTGAGAGAAAAATTGCACAGGACACTAAGGATAATCACAAGGCTTTCTTTAGTTATGTTAGGAACCTGGGTGGGAATTCCCAGATATGCTCAGAATTAGTCCAAAATGACAAAAAATACACCGAACCCACAGACATTGCCAACATCCTAGCTGACAGGTTCAGCACAAACTCCCCCCCCCCACCAAAAGGGCAAATATCTATCCCAGCAGAGTGCTGACCCCTGACATCTCAGATGCTCAGGTAAGAGCCGCCCTCTCCAAAGCAAAAAACACAGCATCAATGGGACCAGACGGTGTCCCGGGCTGCGTCCTACATGAACTCCAAGAAGAGCTAAACCTAAACATAAAACTACTGTTCAATCTCAGCCTTACTACAGGATATGTACCCAAAGAGTGGAGTACAGCAACGGTGGTCCCTCTCCTCAAAGGTGGTGCCTCAACGGATCCTGGAAACTATCGCCCCATAAGCCTGACTAGCTTGGTCTGCAAAGCTATGGAAAGGATCATCATGGACCTTATAAATAAAGATATTGGGGACCTACAGACACTGGATCCTACCCAGTTTGGCTTTGTTAAGGGCAGATTCTGGTCGATTTCTTTGAAACAGTCACCAAGTCCATTGACGAGGGGAAGGTGGTCCACACAGCCTACCTGGACCTCGCAAAAGCCTTCGATACAATACCCCACTCGGGCATTATAGATAAGCTCACCAGCTTAAATATAAACCCCTATGTCACTAGATGGGTTGCAAACTGGCTCAAGGACAGAACCCACATGATATTCCAAAATCAAGGAAGAAACCACGATGCAGTCACATTGCAGCACAAAAAGAACGACACTTGTAATAAGATTAAGCACTTTTCGTTTATTACAGTGAATAAACTTAGTTTATTCACTGTAATAAACGAAAAGTGCTTAATCTTATTACAAGTGTCGTTCTTTTTGTGCTGCATTGTGACTGCATCGTGGTTTCTTAATTGTTTTTGGAATATCAGTTCGTGTTTTGCTTGTGGTTTTAACAGAACCCACATGGTTAGAATTGCTGGAGCCATGTCAGACTCCAAACCAGTTACAAGTGGCGTCCCACAAGGCTCAGTCCTGGGACCTCTCTTGTTCAGTATATATTTCTCAGAGGTACAGGCCAACATGGAAGGACTGTGGCTGACCAAGTTCGCAGATGACTACAAACTGGGCGCCATAATCGACTCTCCAGCCGACACAAGCATCCTCCAAAAGGGCCTCATAGAAACAGACAACTGGTGCCAGAGCCATGGCCTCAAGCTAAATGCCAAAAAGTGTATAGTCATCCCCTTTGGCAAAAACAAAGTGCCCACAAATTACAGCATAAGTGGTAATCCATTAAGTACGGAAGAAGTAATTAGGGACCTGGGGACCCAAGTTGATAGCAATCTCTCATTTGACAACCACATGGCCAAAGTGGTTAGAAAAACATTTTATATAGCCCACCTAATGAAGAGGTTCACATCTAGATCAGGGGAGGTCATCGTGCCTCTTTACTCATCCCTCATCAGGCCCATAATTGAGTACAATGCCCCTTTTAGGATGTACCTTACCAGACACCTGCAGCAACTGGAAAGACCCCAAAAGTACCTCACCAAGAGGATCAAAGGGCTCAAACAGATGCCATATGCTGCCCGGTTAAAGAAACTCCAGCTCTACTCAGTGGCATACCGCCTGCTCAGAGGTGATCTGTGCCTGACATATAAAGCCATGTCCAACCCGAATTAATGGACATGCTGCACCTCAGAAAATCCAAATCCCATCGAGCTACATGCTCGAGAGACTTGAACCTCAGCACTGAAATAAATAGGACATGCTGGAGGGACAGATTATAACCCAGAGGCTCCCTTCACTCTGGAATAAAATCCCAGTCCAGGTTAGGCAGAGTCCCTCATTGACTCTCTTCAAGAGGAATCTTGATGAGTGGATGGGGGATCATAGGTTTACCCCGGGTATCACTTCTGTGTCACTGTTAGACAGAGGCACAGTATACAAACCTCGAAAAAGGGCATAGCAAAATTAATTTAAAATGGGTGGCAAAAGCCAAACACACTCTGGCTAGGCTTATAAATGCCCTAGGGCAGATAGCCTAGTATGAACCTATGAACCTATATAGTAAAAAGAGGGGTAAATTGTTCTACCAGATAGATAAATATAGTAGTAAGTGAATGTCTGAGAGTTAAATTTTAAGACTGGAAGATAGTTATTGTCCTTTTTTACTACCTAAACTCTTCCCTGGCTGCTGCATGCGCTGAACCCAGAGGAAAGCTCACAACTCAATCTACCCACTGCCTTCCATTACTGGACCTACCTGGCCTCTAAGGACCGCCTGATCTACTTCAGGCTTTGCCAATTTGGACCATCTTGCTTTTCTGCTGCCCCACTGATTTCTCCTGTTTGTACAGTACTTGACAAACAATCTACCCACTGCCTTCCATTACTGGACTTACCTGGCCTCTAAGGACCGCCTGATCTACTTTAGGCTTTGCCAATTTGGACCATCTTGCTTTTCTGCTGCCCCACTGATTTCTCCTGTTTGTACAGTACTTGACAATCTACCCACTGCCTTCCATTACTGGACCTACCTGGCCTCTAAAGACCACCTGATCTACTTCAGGCTTTGCCAATTTGGACCATCTTGCTTTTCTGCTGCCCCACTGATTTCTCCTGTTTGTACAGTACTTGACAAACAATCTACCCACTGCCTTCCATTACTGGACTTACCTGGCCTCTAAGGACCACCTGATCTACTTTAGGCTTTGCCAATTTCAACCCTGCAGTTACACCCCGCTTGCTACAGGAAACTGATTCTAACCTTCCTGTAACGCGAGCGGAATTCAACCAGGTGCTAGACATGCTCACTGAGCTCAAGGGACTTCTCAATTCACAGCGTAAGGATGTTGTATGTATTTCTTCAACTAACATTTCCCCTAGCAGTGTTTCATTGGTACAACGCACCGCTGGAGGGGATTCAGACGGAACAAGGACTACACCCGAAGTTGTTCACGATAACCAAGGATGCCATGAAAGCACAAAAACTTCTAACATTCGTGTCAATCCAGGTGCCCGGTCCAAGAAAACAAAGGACAAAACGAAAGAATTTGACTTTTCAAACTGGGCGAATCAGCCTTTCAGTTTTAATAAAGGTACTGTTTCTCATGTTAATTCTGTGGCCATTGATACGGAGTTTACTACTTTTAAAAATAAACTGTATGCGCTAAAAAGTAATCAATGCGAAATTGACTACCTGACAGAATGTGTCAGGACCAAGCGTATCCCTAAGGGGCTACGACTATTTAAGTTTCCGAACTTTGTTAAGCATGGCTCTGCACAGTATAAACAGCTTTGCAGTATTTTTGATCGGGCAGGCCTTGAGGTTATAGCGGTCATGCTTGAAGAATATGAAAAGAAGGCTAAAACACTGATTGAGGAACTAAACAACCTTCACAACACTGTTATTTCAGATTTAGACTTTGGCATGGTCAAACACGACTATGACAAGGTCTTTGAGGAGGTTGATTTATTTTGTTCCAAAATTATCACTAGAAAGATTAAGAAACTTGAGAGGGATGTTCATGAGTACAGGGAAGAGAAGGCATATCCTTGTTACAACAAATCAGCTAACAATAGTAGATATAACAGTACTCTTGACAGTGGCACTGATGAAGTGTTTCAGGGTAACCACAATGAGGCCCCACGTAGAAGTGAACGCCTCGCTGAAAAGGATAGAAAAGAGCGTAACCAGGATTTTCATTATCCCCCGGGGAGAGCCGGGGGATGGGGGTACAAACCACAGAGACCAGGGACCAGATGGTACAACAAATAAGTGTAGCAAATTATTATGATACAAGGCTTGATCCCATGTTTGGTGTTGCCCCATGCACTTTGATTAACTCTAACGCCAACGAGGTTTGCATACAGATTACGGATGGCTCTAACTGTAGGGTGTTCAAAATGAATAATTTCAGCATTTACAATTTTACTGAAATTTCAATAGACATGGTGGCCTTTGACATTTTTACCAAAGGCTTCCAATTTGTACCTTCCAATAGAACTAACTTGGCTAATCTATTGGTAGAACTTAAACTTTTTACTAGAGCATTGAATTTAAAGCATTTTTAAAATACAACACACAATATTAGTGGGCTCACTAGAAAAAGCACCTTTAATCCCCCCATGGTGCAACCTTTAAAGCTTTATGAGGAGCTAGTAGAACATGAACTACGAGACAAGTTGTTACATTCTGGGAACACGCAGCATTCTAATTTAACCAAACAAGAACTTGAATTTATTTCTTTACTTTCAAGGGAACACGTCAGGGTCATGAAACCGGACAAGGGCGGTGGTGTGGTACTTATGTATGACCACACTTATGAAGAAATCATACACAACATGCTACACAACGACCAGCAGTATTGTCTCATATCTCGCAATGAGTACAATATAGCTGTAGCCAAGATCAAATACACATTATACGATCACTTATTACAAGGTGTCATTAACGAGCAATTGTACAATTTTCTTTTAGTTAACAAACCCAGGGTTCCTATTATTTTTGGAATCCCCAAAACTCATAAAAATATTAATCCGTTGCCGTTTAGACCAATTGTCTCAGGCGCGGGGGGGGGTCACGGAACCCATTTCCAAATTTATAGATTTTGTTACTAAAAAGCACACCCTGGCTATGACCAATGTGATAAAAGATTCCTGGGAGTTCCTCAAACTTTTCCCAAAAGAAAAATGCCTTACTTCTTCTTTGATGATCACTGTGGACATTAAAGACCTATTCCCTAGCATACCTCATACTGTTGGGGTTGAATGGTTTACTGATTTTCTTAGGTTTGAAACTAGTCTCAGTAGTAACATCATTAACTTAATTTCTGATATGCTCTACATTGTTCTAAATAACAGCTATGTGTTTTTCAATGGGGAATTGTTTAAACAAACAAAAGTGGCCATGGTGCTTCCTGTGCCACCGTACTGCGTAACGGTATTGCACAGATGGGAACGCAGTTTATATTCCAGTCCACTTGGGCACAATATATTACTTTTTATTGCCATTACTTGGATGATATATGTATCATCTGGGACGGCACCAGAGAACAAGTGACAGGGTTTTTGGAGCATATTAACTCTTCTACTGATTTTCTATCCTTTACCCATGAAATTAATGAGAATGAACTTCATTATCTAGATGTAGCAATCTTGAGAGATGCTCAAACAGGTGAACTGTATTCTAAAGTTTATAGAAAACCCTCATTCTCCAATTCCCTTCTACATTTTAATAGCCAGCACCCTTTTCAACAAAAGAAAGGGATAGTTAAAGGCTTGCTTATCAGAGCATCCCGTATGTGTAGCAGGTTATCTGATTTTATTGATGAAGCCAACAACCTTAAGGTGATGTTTGCAGATAGAGGTTACCCAGACTACTTGGTGAATAATCTCATCCATGAAATACTTAGTAAAAGGGATTCTGCATACACACCATTATTTGGGAATAAGGAGGCTGTGGTTTTTAACGCTATTATTCCCAACACACAAACCCAAGAGAATCAGAGTCAGTTCATTTACACTTACTCAGAGAATTCAAGGGAGATAGAAAATACAATTATGAAGTTTTGGTTTGTATTACAAACCAATGATGAATTTAAGAATTTGATTTCTAAGAAACCATCCTTTGTTAGAAAAAGAGGCCGTAATTTAAAAGAAGTTTTTGAACAAAAACATAGCACTACTTGTACGACCACCAAACAAAGGAATGGTACTTTTAAATGTGGCATGTGCAAACAATGCTCTTTTATAATCAACAACAGTCAGTTATATTTGAAAGCACGCAGTGTCAATTTGAAACCACATGGTCATCACACTTGCAACACGAAAGGAGTAGTATACATTGGGTGTTGCTTGACCTGCGGTGCTTTCTACATAGGGAAAACTGAAAGGGAGTTTAGAAAGCGTATATATGAACATATCTATGATATAGACAAAAAGAAAGATAGTAACGCATTCTATAAACACTCCCTCAGTTGTCCCAATTTTAAGTTAACTTTCATGGTGCTTGAACAAGTCCATCCCAGCAATAGAGGGGGGGACTGGGAGTCCACCTTGGAAGTCAGGGAATTAATCTGGCAGCTGAGGCTTGATGCTGGCAGCATGCCTGGCATGAACGAGACGTTAAGCATAGGACCAGTTCTCAGGCTCAGACGAGCTAGATTATAGTCTGCATTTTTTATAATGGGTTTTTTAGTACTTGCTGTCAGCATATTTATGCTTTACCAACAGTTCTTATTACATTTTCCAAGCATAGTTGTGCTCTTTTTACATGTAAACAGTACTTATTTGCTTGTTTATAGCTTGTTGATACATATTTTTGTTTTGGTATTCCTTTTTATATACAAGTTGTAGTCTTGGATGTTTTTAATGCAGATAGGGAACATTTATTAGAAAATGTATAATTTGCACACTACATGATCTTTTTACTTTATTTTGTATAGTGTATATACTATCAGGAGTGTTAGAATGTGTTACACTGAACACTATGTGTTTTTAAAGAGCTTCATCAAGACTGAATTTTCATCATCTTGAAATGCTTTCTAATTACTTTTTAATTGCTTTCCAAGTACCAATTAAATTCAGCATGTGACTCAGCTATTTAAGCACTGTTTTTCCAGTTTGCTTTGTTTGCTCTGACTTGAAAAAGCCTGGAATTGCCCAGGCGAAAGCGCTTGTCATCAAGTTGTTCTGTGAAGGATTCGTGTTGGTATTAAACTTGCTTGTTACCATTACATCGCTGCAGTTGAATTATTGTCTCCACGGGTGTGTTCTGGATTTCTTTCACAGTACTTGACAAACAATCTACCCACTGTCTTCCATTACTGGACCTACCTGGCCTCTAAGGACCGCCTGATCTACTTCAGGCTTTGCCAATTTGGACCATCTTGCTTTTCTGCTGCCCCACTAATTTCTCCTGTTTGTACAGTACTTGACAAACAATCTACCCACTGCCTTCCATTACTGGGCCTACCTGGCCTCTAAGGACCGCCTGATCTCCTTTAGGCTTTGCCAGTTTAGACCATCTTTCTTTTCTGCTGTCCCACTGATTTCTCCTGTTTGTACACTACTTGACAAACAATCTACCCACTGCCTTCCATTACTGGACCTACCTGGCCTCTAAGGACCGCCTGATCTACTTCAGGCTTTGCCAATTTGGACCATCTTGCTTTTCTGCTGCCCCACTGATTTCTTCTGCTTGTACAGTACTTGACAAACAATCTACCCACTGCCTTCCATTACTGGACCTACCTGGCCTCTAAGGACCGCCTGATCTACTTCAGGCTTTGCCAATTTGGACCATCTTGCTTTTCTGCTGCCCCACTGATTTCTCCTGTTTGTACAGTACTTGACAAACAATCTACCCACTGCCTTCCATTACTGGACCTACATGGCCTCTAAGGACTGTCTGATCTACTTCAGGCTTTGCCAATTTGGACCATCTTGCTTTTCTGCTGCCCCACTGATTTCTCCTGTTTGTACAGTACTTGACAAACAATCTACCTACTGCCTTCCATTACTGGACCTACCTGGCCTCTAAGGACCACCTGATCTACTTCAGGCTTTGCCAATTTGAACCATCTTGCTGTTCTGCTGCCCCACTGATTTCTCCTGTTTGTACAGTACTTGACAAAGTATGTTTAACTTTTGACCCATATTGTAAGATAATACCTGTTGATTGTCTTGTAATTTTTTGCCACTGAGTCAGGTAATCCAGCAGCCAGACTCCTCTCCCTGCCCAGTATCACCTGATAGTCCTTTTCCCCTGTTACTAACTTTTTCTTTCCCCACCTACGTATCCTTGTCTTGGTTACCTTCTGTATCTTTCCTTCTGCCCACTAGGTGGCAGTACAATCCAGCTTTGTGCCCTCGCTGTCTTCCCCACTTGTGCTTGCTTTAGCTCAATATAATTCTCTTTTCTTCTATTTCTCATCTCTTGCCCTGCTGCTTCACCTCCTAGCCCCTACTCTTCTCATCCTTTACCTACTTTAGACTATATCCACTTCTAGCTTCCCTGCTTCATTGTCCTCTCTCCTACACCATACCTGCTCTACTAGAAGCTACATACCTGTTACTCCGTCTCCTTCTCTTTGCCCCTTACTGATTGTCTCCTCTGAATCCTCCACCACTTGGTCTGACCCGCTTTGTTTGCCCTACGGGCTCACGCTCCCCTTCCCTACCTCCAATTCCCACACACCCCCAGTGCTGTTAAACTTAAACATCTCTGACCACACCCACTTAACTACTCAGCCTATCCCATTAAACTACTACTTATCAACCCCACCCCTTCTCCAATTCTCTCTATAACTAACCCCACCCTTCAATAAATTTATGTTTCATCCCTCTACTTCTCTGTTACCCCTCCCATAAGTCACCTCTCATCTATTCTACCTTAAATTTCTCTTATCTTTACTTTGTTTAACCCTCTACATAATCTCTTAACCCCACTATCACAAATGACCTTCTTACTTAACTATACCCTTAAGAACTTTCTTCTTATTACTTCTTCAATAATATTCCTAACTTCACCCTATGCCCTAACCTACTATGAACATCTCTCTTTAATTAATGATGAACCTTCCCGTCAACAAACATTACCTATCACACAGCTCAACTTCTTCTCCCATAGTAATATAACCTCTACTTCAGTTTACCTACTCCCAAGGTTTCATAGATCTTCCCATGTTACTTACTTCTCCAGCAAGATAAGCCCACCCAAGTACCTTAAAAGCATAAAGACTTTACTAAAATATCCCACTCAACTTCTATTAGATGGCGATATTCATCCTAATCCAGGCCCAAACCCTCCAATCTACAATAACCCACAAAACGAAACAACTAATTGTGTCTCTACCTCTATAAAACTAGGTAATTCTCTTAGAATAGCTCAACTCAACATCCGTAGCATTAACAATAAACTTACTCAACTGCATGCCCTCTTACAGGTGCATGCATTTGATATCCTTTGCCTTACAGAAACTTGGTTGAAACCCTCTACTCATGACCTAGAAATAACCCCACCTGGATATAACATCCTAAGATGTGACCGCACCACCAAGAAGGGTGGAGGTGTAGCTATCTTATACAAATCTGAACTTCTAATTTCATGCTTTAATGTGTTACTCCCCTCTAATACCAATGCAGAAACCCTTACCATTAAACTCCAACTTAATAAATCTAAATCTGTTTATATAATCTGCACCTACTTCCCTCCAGGAAATAATATTAACACTCTTGAAAAGATTCTCAGTAGCCTTTCCACCCTACTACCTCAAGAAACTATTGTACTAGGTGATTTTAACATTGACTGGACTACCTGTAACTCTCCTAATCCTAACTCCCACATAAATCTTTATGGCTTCACTCAGATAATAAACACCCCCACAAGAATCCACAAACCTAGTAATAAAAAAGCTACTCTTGACTGGATACTTCTAAATAGTCATCCTGAAACCTATACTTCAGGAACACTTCCAGATGACCTTAGTGACCATGTACTTACCTATATAACAAAACAAAAGGCTCATACACCTATTAATAACACATTTATAACCTATCATTCCAAAAAACACTTTAAAGCAGAGAGCTTTCAGAACGAACTAAAGGCCTGTAACTGGCCACCTCTGAAACAACTCTATGTAGATGAAGCAGTTTCTTACTTTAATACCAAGTTCCTACAAATCCTAGATCTCCATGCCCCCCTTCGCTCTTCCCGAGTTAGGACTAAAACAGCCCCATGGCTCACAAAACAAAGGACAAAATACAATATACTAACACACAAATGGAGTGTAATTTCAGATTTATTAGTTATTAGTTATTAATACCCATATGCTAGGTTTTAAAGATACATACATTGCATGGTTTTTATCACAATAATACTGTATATTCATTTAAGCATATTCAAAAAGGTACTGTTTTTTACTTATTCACTTATTTATCACATCAACTATTGAAAGTTTGTTTTTAAATGTATTTTTAAAGATGATTTTATGGTTGCAATAATATGTTGTACACAGTATTGTTACTGCTAGTTTTACTTTAAATGCTATGCTTGCTGAATCGCAATTAATTAATTATTCAATTGTTTTAGTAGTATATTAGGGATGGCTTACATTTGATTCATTCAGTACTCTGAGGATGCCACTAACGAGACAGGGTGAAAGTGCTTAGTACCAAGTTACATATTTTGGACGTTATTTATTTCGGACGGTGTATTTCTTTTTTATTTTTATCTTATGTCAATAAATCTGTTTAAACCAGTTTCCACGGTTTGCTGAGTGGCTTTTTAGCTTACCAGTTATTATTTCCAACTGCTTTTCGAGTTTCGTCTCTCAGCATCCGTTTTCTGACTGGTGTGTTAATTTTCATGACCGTCAACTACAACAGATTATCGGTACCATTTAAGGGTCTGTTAGCCATCCCTTTGTTTTTATAATCCAACAAGAACTTATCAAAAACTTATTCGTGAGCTTGGTTGGCTTTTTGCAGAACATTAATTCATTGTATACTACTCACCATTTCAACGTGGATCAGAACTTATTTTTCATCTCTAACTACTGGTTTTAATTGTGGGTGATCATTTTTTTGTATTTGGAATACAGTTTGCGCTAACATGGATCGACTGCTTCCTGAACACATTGAACTTAGTCAGAAGCTTATTAAGGCTCTTCATGACAGGATGCAGAAGAGCCCAGTGGAAACAGACGTTTTAGTCTCTGATTCACAGGAGATGTTGTACACCCTACATTCCACACCAAATACCAGTACACATAGACCGTCAGCTAGAAATCGTTCTAGAAGGCCTATTGGAGGTGGGACTAACACAGGAAGCAACGTTTGCGTAGATCCACCCCTCAACTCCGTGATGAACACTAGGGATGGACTGAATGGAGGTGTGCCTGGCACAAACACAAGAGAGGAAATGTACCACTTGGATTTAAATTTTTTTCTTGCAGTTCCCTCACTGTGCGATAGACAAGATTCCAAATACCGAGATATGGGTAGTCTGAGCACACAAATCAAGGAGTTCGAACAAGTCCTCAGGACTTACAAGTCATTACAAATGGATAATGTTTTCCTTGAAAGATCTGTTGAATTAGGACAAGTTCCTAAAGGACTACGGGTTTTCAAACTACCACATGGGTTCAAAGAAGGTACTGTTTTGTTTTAAGAGTTATTACAACTATTTGACAAGACTGGTTTGGAACTGGTCAAGCTTACTATACGTAACAATAATGTCAAATTAGCTGCTTTAAATGAACAATTGTGTTTATTAGATAAGAGTATACAACAGGATCTTCTATATGAACACAACAAGTTTAGACTAGAAAATATCTTTAAAGACATGGACAAATTCATTAATAAAGGGTTAGATATCAAAAACCACAAGATTAATAGAGACACCCATGATTATAAGAATGAAAAAGTTTATGTACATTTTAAAGAATACAAGAACATGAAACGTATTTTAAAACCTACTGATTTTGACTCTAACACAGAAATTAATCCAACCCCTCCTAATGAGCAATCTTATAGAGGTGGTAACAACATTAACATATTAAACGACGAGGAAGGGCAGGGGGTTTTTTTAGAGCAACTGACTCTCAGGAGATCAGAAAGGTTACGGGATCGACGAGGCAGTTACAATTATCAGCAGAACAAAAACTACAACAGAACAGTATACAGGGCCAATTCTTGGCGCAGATAGACTTACCACACACAACAGATCAATTTGATGAGAGAAAATAGTATACCAAGTTTGGTTTCTCAAGTGAGTGATTTTACAAGTGATATTTGTTTTGCTAATGCAGTAATCTATGCAAATGAAGTGTTTGAATTTGAAACAACATCAAACTCTGTTAGTTTATTTTACGACAACAATTGTTCTATTATCACTGAAGGGGGCTTTAGTCTATACAATTTTACTGACAAAATGTTTGGAAAAGACCATTTAGCCCTCCTCGGCAGAGGTTTTACATTTGTGCCTTCTTTCAAACTTGATATTGGCAAATTGTTAATCAATTTAAAATTATACACTAGAATTTTGAATTTAAAAATCTTTTTTTTTCAAACAACAAGGATCCTTCTTGTGAGTTTAGAAATTTTACTTTTAAACGTTATAGTACCTTTATACCTCCACAGAACTTCATAGTACATATTTTTGAAAAACTATGCGAAAGTCAGATTAGAAGATTTTTAACTAGTAAGTCATATATAAAATACAACCTCACCCCAGCAGAAACATTTTGCCTTAAAGAACTTACTATGTCAGACAAATACAGAATAATGAAACCTGACAAAGGAGGTGGTGTGGTTATTATGACCAACACAGACTACTACAATAGGATGTCAATCTTGCTTGAGGATAGTAACACCTACGAAAAAGTAAGCAAGCATGAAGTACATAGAGCATACACCAAGGTAGACTGGTTGTTATATGAATATTTAATGGATGGAAGTATTAATAAGGAGGAGTTTACATATTTATCAGTGGAGTTTCCAATTATTCCATCCATTTTTGGAATCCCCAAAATACATAAAAACATGCACAACCCACCATTTAGGCCTATAGTTTCTGCAAGGGGATCTAAGACTGAGGCGATCGCTGCTTACATAGATATTCATTGTAAGGAGATAGTTAATAAATTACCACATGTCCTAAGAGACTCTTGGCATTGTTTGGATTTGGTGAGGCAAAGTATCACGAATCTTGGTTCTAATTTCATTATGGCTACCATAGATGTAGTGAATTTATTTACTGTTATTCCGCACATAGAAGGATTGGAAATGTTTGAGGCTAGTTTACATAAACACAGTGACATGAATACTTCAAAATGTAGATTTTTGACAGAGTTGATGGAAATTGTTCTTGAGAACAATTTTTTATATTTGAACGAAGAATATTATAGACAAAGAACTGGTGTGGCTATGGGGGCCAGATGTGCCCCTATCTATGCCAACTTGGTTTTAGCACACTGGGAAACAGAACAGGTTTTTACATCCATGTATTGGAGTAAAATTATATTGTATTTACGATACCTGGATGATATACTTATTTTCTGGAGTGGGAATAATGATGAATTTGCTGAATTTGTTGAATTTTTCGGTAAGACATCTAGTTTCCTCAAATTCACTAGTCAAATTTACGACAATAATTGTGAATTTTTAGACATTGTTTTTTAACACCACAATAACAGTATACAGTCCAGCATTTTTAGAAAGAAAACTTTTTCAAACCCCTTTTTGCATTTAGACAGTTATCCTTATTATCAAAAGAGGAATTTGGTAAAAGGTCAGATGGTTAGGCTGTCTAGAATCATCAGCGAGAATTATGTATTTAACCAGGAAATAGAAAAACTATCTAATATATTTTTTGACAGAGGATATCCTCAGGACCTCATTTGTAATATTAAGAAGGAAATTAATACAAAAAGACATTTGTTATACAGACCCATTATTAAATTTGGTATTAACAACACATTCGAAACCAAAAGTGAAGTACCTAGAAATGACACATTTATTTTACCATACAACGATACATCTCCTCAAATAGTGAATATTATACAGGAAACTTGGCTTAGTGTTATTACCAACAATGCAGAATTGTCTGACGTTTTGGGTATTCAGCCCAAGACTACTTTTAGTAGAGGAAGGAACTTAAAAGATCTTTTTGAGAGTAATACTAACACTGACATTTTCAAAAAGTCAAAAATGAATAAATGTGGAGCATGTCAGGTGTGCAAATATATCAATGATGGTCCATACGTGGCTATAGCAAATTTTGGAAAGACGATTAGATGTCCAGGCCATTGCAATTGTAACTCCACCATGGTTGTGTATGTAGCTTCTTGTTCAGTCTGTCATGCGTTCTACATTGGTAAAACTATTAGGAGATTAAGAGCACGTATTATTGAACATTTGAGAGATATTAAAAAACATAAAAATACTAGTGCTTTATACAATCACAGTGTTAAATGTTCTAATTTCAAGAGATTTTTATTTTTCATTATTGATAGAATACCACACAATGTACATAAAGGAGGAGATGAGAAGATGGTGCTCGAGGCAAAGGAATGTCTTTGGCAACTCAGGTTTAACGCCTGTAATTGGCCGGGCATTAATGAATACATGTCAATCTCTAGTGTGCTGAAACTTAAATCACATTTTATATGAATTTTTTTCATACAATACAATATACTAACACACAAATGGAGTGTAATTTCAGATTTATTAGTTATTAATACCCATATGCTAGGTTTTAAAGATTCATACATTGTATGGTTTTTATCACAATAATACTGTATATTCATTTAAGCATATTCAAAAAGGTACTGTTTTTACTTATTCACTTATTTATCACATCAACTATTGAAAGTTTGTTTTTAAATTTATTTTTAAAGATGATTTTATGGTTGCAATAATATGTTGTACACAGTATTGTTACTGCTAGTTTTACTTTAAATGCTATGCTTGCTGAATCGCAATTAATTAATTATTCAATTGTTTTAGTAGTATATTAGGGATGGCTTACATTTGATTCATTCAGTACTCTGATGATGCCCCTAACGAGACAGGGTGAAAGCGTTTAGTACCAAGTTACATATTTTGGATGTTATTTATTTCGGAGGGTGTATTTCTTTTTTATATTTATCTTATGTCAATAAATCTGTTTAAACCAGTTTCCACGGTTTGCTGAGTGGCTTTTTAGCTTACCAGTTATTATTTCCAACTGCTTTTAAAGGACAAAATACTCCTACGGAACAAAATATGGGCCAGATGGAGAGCCACTAGGAGCTCTGCTGACCACTTATATTCTAAACAGCTAAGAAATGCAACCAAGAATGACATTATCTTAGACAAGAAAAACTACTATCTCCACCTTCAACAATCACACCCAAATAACCCTAAAAAGTTTTGGTCAGGCATTAATAAACTTCTCCATCCAGGACATGCCAAAACTCCAGCCCCATCTTCAGTTCCCCATAATAACCCTTTGCAAATAGCAGATGCCTTTAATAATTACTTCACAGAAACTATACAAACTCTTGCAAACACAATATCTCCCATTTCCCCCAGCACTTTACAAAACACAGACAGTTCAGTGCCTCCCTTCCATATACAACCTGTGCCAACATCCTTTATCTGCAATCTCCTTCAAAAACTCAAACCTTGCACCCCTTCTACCGACCACCTACAAGCAGAATACCTTCAAATAGCTTCCAAAGTCATAGCATATCCCATATCCATCCTTATAAACCGAACAATCATAGAAGGTAACATCCCATCCATATGGAAAGTCTCCCATATAATCCCCTTACATAAAGGAGGCAAATCCACTGATATCTCCAACTTCCGACCAATTGCATTACTATCTCCACTAGCCAAAATAATGGAAAAATGTATTCACCATCAACTACTCCAACATCTGCTCCACAATAACTTACTTGCCAACTGTCAGCATGGCTTTAGGCCCTTTCATAGTACAACTAGTGCCCTTCTATCTTTTACTGACTGCATTAACAAGAATCGAAATAATAACTCTCTGTCTTCTGCATTATTCATTGACCTATCAAAAGCCTTTGATATGGTTAACCATGACTTACTAATCAATGTCCTAAAAGCCCAATCTCTTGACCCACAAGCAATACTCTGGTTTACATCCTATCTAAAACATAGACAATAAGCAGTGCTCTGGGACAATAATCTCTCCACACTCCTCCCTGTAAACATTGGAATTCCTCAAGGCTCTATCCTTGGCCCTCTTCTATTTTTCATCTTTATTAATGATCTAAATACTGCTGTTCCTCAAGCCACATGCATACAATACGCTGATGATTCTACCTTAATCTGTACTGTTAAGTCATCTATCTCTCTTCAGACCCTTACTCAAGCAGTTTTTAACACTGTTGAAAATTGGTTCACCCATCACTACCTCCTCCTTAACCCTAAAAAAACAAAATTATTACTTTTTGCCCCCACTCAAAAGTCACCAAAGTTTCACTTCACAATTATCTCTAGCAATGGAACTACTATTTCCCCTGACACTACTACACGTCTACTGGGCATAACCATAGATAATAACCTCAGCTTCGATGAACATATCAACAATACTATACAGACTGTCAATAAAAAACTAGGCTCTCTGTATAGAATCAAACCCTTCCTCACACCACTAGCTAAAACCTCCATTGCCCAAACTCATCTAACTTCTACTCTATTCTATGCTTCCGCCATATACATCAATCTATCAAAACACAATCTAAGCAAGCTTGAAACTAGCTATAATAACATAGCTAGATTTGTCACTGCCACCCCTTTCAGAACCCACCACTGTCACAACCTTAAACAACTTGGATGGTCAGAACTACAAAACCATCTACTGTATAAGCAACTGCTTATCTCGCATAATATTCTTCATCACCCAAACAATACCCCAATACTCTCCAACCTGATCTCCCCAGATAGAAATCTTGCAACACTTCGCTAAGCAAATAAGCTATTAATCTCAAATACTAAATCAAACAATAAAGCTGGGGACTGACTTTTTACTAACATTGTGGGTAAAATCTGGAACAATCTTCCTAGTACACTCACGTCTCTCATCCACATCACTCTTCAAGAAAGATCTCAAAGAACATCTGACATTTCATTGGCTTTGTCCCTGTTCTAAACCAGACTAAACCATACCTTTTCCCCCTTAATGCTCTTTTTTCTATACCCCTTCCTTCCAACCTTTGTCCCATCTACAGCTTTAATCAATAGAATCTAACCTTATTCTAGCCCTTGTGATTCTTGCCTTCTGCTCTCTCTCTTTCTCTTTCTCAGACCTACTAATCATTATTTTCAGAATACTGAATGTCCTTGTGCTCAGTTGTATTTTAAACCTTGCACAGCCTGCGAGCTATTATTCACAGAAACAATTTTTGATTCTCTTAAATCTTTTTTAATTTCTTTGTATTTGAATTTAGTCATTTTTTAACTATTGTAATCTTTTTTGTAATTTACTAATGCTTGGAGCTTATCTCCCTGGGCCTCTACTGAAAATGGACAAGTATCCGGCTAGACTAGCTCAGTCAACAAATGTAAAATAAAATAAATAAAAATAAATAGATATGCAAGGAGACTAGACCTGGGGAGAGGGTGCCACCTAGTGGGCAAATGTTGTAATGCAACCAAGGCTACTCACAGGACTAGCAGCTCTAGCGTGTTAAGAGAGGGTGACACAGGAGGAGTATGAAGAGACTATAAGAGTGGAAGGTATGGGGGTCGGGAGGAGAGAAAGGTTAAGCTGCTGGCTGTCCTGGCTAGGGAGTTTACAGTAAACACCTGGGGTGATATAACAAGTGTATTATTTACAAACAGTGGGTATCAACATACTTTCTTGTATCCTTGAGGGAAATGATGCCCAGAGAGGTTTGGCTCTATTCCTTAGCATGGGGAAGAGATAGCAATCTTAGACAGGGCAATAAACCCAAGACCTAGTACAGGTCAGACCGGTTCGAGTGCTGGGTACATAAAGGGAGAGAAAAAAAGTGGAGAAGTAAGCAGTAGATCAGACACACTCTCTAAGCAATTAACTAGTAAAGACAGTACATTTGTAATCACTTTAAGCAAGAATACACTCGTTAGTATTCCAAATATTCTTTGAGGTTAGGACAGTTAAGTTCAAAGTAGATGCAGTTATTCTAGTGAAACTTAATAAAGTAGGGTCTAAACTATCAGCTTAACAACAACTATACAGGTCTGGTAAAATAAGGCAGTAGAAAGAATACAATAAGCATCCATACACATCATGGTGCAGATAACAGTAGCCCAGAATTGAGAAATGGGTAGTAGATACATGTGTAATTGTTAGCTAAATACTGCTTGTGTTCTCTTGTTAAGGAAAGAACCCCTATGTAACTAATTACTATATAACTGGGGCCAGCATAACAGGAAGCTAACCTAATTCAGCATTTTAGCCTAGGGAGTAATAATACAGCTGTAATGTCCCGTTTTATATCAGGTATACCACACATCTGCAGTCTAGACTACGGAGAGCAACTCTAACCTGGTGCTATCTTGATTGAAGTAAGTATCCCGTCCTCTTAGAATGTTATCAGCTATATTTAAACATTTTAGCCTGAGGAGTACTAATATAGCTTTAATATCCCAAATTATATCAGGTAAACCACTCAATTGCAGACTAGACTAAGGAGCGCTACTCTCACCCGGTGTTCTTCTGTTTAAATAAGTACCGGTTCCTCTTTGCTTGTTATCGGTTGTAATAACCAAAGCAAACGTGGTTTACAGCGCTCATTCTACAACTATATTCCTTGTAAAAGTAGAACAGCAACCAAGACAGTGAGGTATAAATTAAATTACTTTTTTAATCAGTGTCCTCTTAAGGATCCGATGAATGTGCATACTGCATCACCAGAGAGAAAAATCACTCTCTTAACATGACTTTATAGATTATTAGCTAGAGCCCTTTTGTTTTTAATAGTTCGCTAAACAGCCCTCGCACATATAGTAATCAGTGCTGGAACACTACCCTGACTTTGCGTTAGCTGTTTAGACATAGAATATCCTCATATTGTTAATTTACAAAAGTAATCCGGCACAATCACCCTACAGTAATTGAAACGCTACCACACTTTGGTAATGTTTGTTAGTTAAGTTCCAATTACACCCCACATTAGGAACAGAATGTATTATAATGCAGTTTAGTAGAGCTATTCAGCTCCATGTGCTACAAACAATTCAATATAGTTCCTACCAGAAATAGAGCAGCTAGTAAACCATTCCAAATGTACAAAATATAGCATGTAGCTACACGGAAACCATTTCTCTCACTATAGCATGTTCTCATTAAACAAATACAGCACATATCAGCACCTCGTGGTGCAAACAGTAAAATATAGTTTCTTCCAGAGATAGAGCAGCTAGTGCACCATTCCAAATGTAAAAATATAGCTTGTAGTTATACAGAAACAGTTTCACACACTATAGTAAGCTCTCTTCAAGCAATAATGTGGCAATAAGAATCATTTACACAAGGTGGGAACACCGGAGGCAGGAGTGCACAGCAGCCTGGGGTAACTCTAAAATTAAAGATGGTGCCACTTGGGGTTAGGTATATTTATGAGTTATGTAAGGAAATAAGGTAGAAGGGGGAGGAGTATGGTGGGTTAGTGCAGGTACAGACCGGAAATGAGCAGTACTCTGCTCCTGCAGGGTAGGCTGGAAAAAGATAAAACCTATTGTGCTTCAATACGCTGACGTAGGTAGGCTTGAGAGATGGAGGTGGGGCAAGAAACGAGAAGAGAGCAGACACATAGGTAGGCAGGGCTATGAAGGTATAGTCCTAGCAGGGAGGTGACTGAATGTAGCAAGGTAGGTTATGGAAGCAGAAAAGGACTAAATTCAGGGAAAACAATCAGTGGAGTGCTGACTGTTAAGGTAAGTTTAAAGGGAGATAGTAGACTGTGCAGTTGAGAAATATATAGTAAAAAGAGGGGTAAATTGGGTATACCAGATAGATAAATATAGTAGTAAGTGGACGTCTGAGAGTTAAATTTTAAGACTGGAAGATAGTTATGCAAGGAGAATAGACCTAGTGGGCAAAGGTTGTAATGCAACCAAGGCTACTCACTGGACTAGCAGCTCTAGTGTGTTAAGGGAGGATAACACAGGAGTAGTATGAAGAGACTATAAGAGTGGAAGGTATGGGGGATGGGAGGAGAGAAAGGTTAGTCTGCTGGCTGTCCTGGCTAGGGAGTTTACAATAAACACCTGGGGTGATATAACAAGTGTATTATTTACAAACAGTGGGTATAAACATACTTTCTTGTATTCTTGAGGGAAATGATGCCCAGAGAGGTTTGGCTATGTTCATTAGCTTGCGGAAGAGGCAGCAATCTTAGATAGGGCAATAAACCCAAGACCTAGTACAGGTCAGGCCAGTTGGAGAGTTTCTTGTATCCTTGAGGGAAATGATGCTCAGAGAGGTTTGGCTATTTTTCTTAGCTTGGGGAAGAGGCAGCAATCTTAGACAGGGCAATAAACTCAAGACCTAGTACAGGTCAGGCCGGTTGGAGTGACAAGGTGGGGACACCGGAGGCAGGAGTGCACAGCAGCCTGTGGTAACTCTATGATTAAAGATCAATGAATGAATTTGATTTACAAAAAAAAATTCAAATAACAGATAAAAACAATTTGTCATGGCACATATGTATTAGTATGCAATATAACATAACCAAACCACTAAAACTTGTATGATTAATTATTACATTGACTTATTTAGGAAAATTATTAATGCAAATATAGATTTAAAAATCTGGTTTGATCTTTTAACACCATTTATAGTCACAAAGAATTTTCCACATAAAATATATAGAGAAATTATTAATTCCTGGGAACAGAAAGGATTTGTTTGTTGGCTCCAGTCTATCAAAGAACTAAATGTTTTAGATATGCAAGTAATAAAAACAACATACAAAATTCCACAACAGGACTAGCTAACTTTACAGCGTATTCTGTCATATTTGCAAGATTTAAGTAGAATAATTAACAATTCTTCATTTAAAGAAATACTTAAATTTACGAAATACATGTATGAAATCATATATGACTTAGTCATGAGAAACAATATTTCAAAATTTTACAAAATATTGATAAACTATAAAACAACATCCAAAATCTCATACTGGAAATATATAACAAAAGGACACTCAATACAGTTAACTGAAGGTATTAAAACAAATATCTTATTATAGATAAAATATACATCCTTTACACAATACTGGAAAGTTTTTAATTGGAAATGCTTGCAAAGAGCATTCTTAACCCCAGACAGAATCAGTAAAGTTAGTTCTTCCATAAAAGGCATATGTTGGAGATGTGAGCAAGTACACAATGTAGATTGGAACCACATTTTATTTGATTGTGTTAAAATTAAGCCATTTTGGAATGGTATTAATAACTTTCTACAAGTTTTACTATGTCAATCATTTTATTTAACTAAATTTCTTGTATTATTCAATGTTAATGAAGGTCCTCATTTGAAATAGGTTAAACATGTACCTAGTATGGGCTATACTTGCAATTTCAAGGAAGTGTATAACAAGAAGATGGAATACAAACATAATACCAACTTTGGAAGACTTCTACAGCCTACTGAAGACCACAGCATTATTGGAAATTAAAATTAAAGAACGAAGAATTTATCCAAAGTCAGTTATCAACAACCCTTGGGGACAGTCTTATAGCTGATTGACACTACAATAATTGATCAGACACTCTGATAATGAATTGAACATACTTATAAAGTAACTGTATACATTAAGATCTGTTATAGTGTCGGGCTAATGTAAATAGTGTACATAGTTATTTAAGATGTTATGTATAAATACTATGGAATTCATTCAAATGTATTTGAAAAATTCAAAAATAAATTGAGAAAAAAACATTTAGAAATATTGAGGTGGTAAAAGCAACAAACATTATCAAAATAAACCACAATTTATCATGTAATATTGTTAATAATAAACTAAAAATATAATCAAAGGCAGAAAAACTTAGAAGGTATGCAGACAAATATAAGAAAAAGTACAAAATAAGCAACTCATTGGTGACCAACAAATATTTTCTAGAGAACTGGGAAACAAAGCAAAAGAAATAGAAACAGCACCAAACTAGAAGAAATGGGCACTTTTGGAGAAGTATTTATGAAGACCCCATTGAACATAACAAAGATGCTGAATGAATAGAAGAATTAAAAGAAACATTAAGGAGCTCTAATGTAGAGGATATGAGATGAGATAAAGAAACAGTCAGAGATATTGAGACAAAATTAAGAAAACCCCAAGCCAGATGCAGTATCTAACTTCTGGCTAAAAGCATTAACATCTTTACACAAAAATTTAGGGCTGAGTATGAATTGTTTCTATGTATTTCCCAAACTGACACCAACCTGGCTAACAACTGGAAAAACAATACTTTTCCTTAAGAGTGAACCTGCAAGCCATCTTAAGGATAATAGATCAGTAGCTTGCCTTTTAACAATATACAAATTATACACTGGAATGAATGTTGACGTAATTTATAGATATTTACAGAAAAATAATAATTATGGCAATAGAACAAAATGGTAATGAAAGAAAGTCATGTGGAACAGAGGATCATTTTTTGTAAATAAAGCTATAACAGACAATTGTAAAAATGAGAAGAATTTAAGTATGGCATAGATAGATTTATTTATTTATGTATTTTATCTATCTAACATTTGTTTACCAGGAAAGTCCAACTGGACACAGGTCCTTTTTCAGTGGATGTCTGTGAAGAAAATCTCCAATTATAAGTAGTAAGAATTAAATAATACAGTAACCACATCTAAGTTTATACAATTAAAGTAACAAAGAAAAGCAAATTTTTTTTTATACAGGTAATCATAGTTGTCAATTGCAATAGAGCAAGCAGATTGTTATGAAAAGTAAATAATATATACATGGTGAGATACACTGGAAAAATAGTTTAGTGGCTAGAGTAAATAAAAATACTTGGAGACATTCACAATGCACATGTACAGAGCTAAATGCTGGAAACATACTATTGTCTAGAGGTGGGTAAGTCTGACTCATGCATGATTCTGCATGCTTCAGAGAGATGAAGAGATTAGGAGTTATTTTAATGTATGAATGTTTGTGTGTCGGTGACACTAATTGACTAGACTTTGGATAATGAAGCTGAATAGTAGTATTAGGTTAGTAGTGCTAAGAGGGAGGTTAGCCAGGATGGTTACAAGGGCAAAGCCAAGCATCTACTAAATGTGATTTTAGTAGAGTTTTAAACTGTGTCATAGAGTTACTATTGGTTATAGTAGGTGGGAGGTTGTTCCAAGTTTTAGAAGTATAATAGGAGAAGAGTGATTCCCCAGCTGAGTTATTGGCTTTTGTGACATCTAGGAGGAGTTTGCTATTTGAGTGAAGTGATCTAGAGGAAGTGTATTGTCTTATAAGATTTTGGAGAGCTGGGGTATCATCTGGTTTCTGTGGAAGCTTAAAGGCAAATTTTAGTTGGTTGAAGTGAAGTAGCTGGGGAAGTTCTAACCAACTGAGTTGTTTAAGTGATATACAGTGGTGAGCTTTGTATGGGGAATCTGTTGCAAATTTGGCTATTTTATTGTAGCATGAATTTAATTTGGAGAGGTCAGCTTAGCAGAGGTTGGATAGTATAGAGGAGGCATATAGGAGGGTTGAGGGGAGGTGTGTATGGGCAATAGTAGTTTTAGTACTGGCAGTTAAAAATTACTTATTCTTGTGTAATATACCTAGTTTTTTGGACCTTTTTGATGACTTGAGTGATGTGGATATCAAATTTTAGGTTATTGTCAATTTTGACTCCAAACAGTTTGGTATGAGTGGTTGGGAGGATGGCAGTTTGGTTTTTGGAATGGATCATAAAGGACTGGGGGGAGAGGGAGTTCTGGGTGGGTAGAAGAGAAGTAGTTTAGTTTGTTTGGGGTTTAGTGTGAGTTGGGAATCAGTGAGCCAATTTTTTACAGACAGAAAATAATCTTGAGTTATGGTATGCAGATCTCATAGGGAGGAGGGTGAACATATCAGAGTTGAGTTGTCTGTGTATTGTATTGCCGATGCATGAAGTGAGGCAGTATGGAGATGGTTGGTGAAGAGAGAGAAAAGTAGGGGCCAAGAATGGAGCCTTGTGGAACCCTTATAGAAACTGGGAGGAGTGAGGACAGTTGTTGCTGCCACAGGATGGCTTACTGATGTCCTGAAAGGTAACTTTGGAACCAGGAAAGAGATGAGTTACTGAGGTGAAATTTGGAGAGGACTTCAATGAGTTTATTGTGATTCACTATATCGAAGGCTTTAGATAAGTCTAAAAATATGGTAGACACGTATTGCCCATTATTTCTATGACTATTAACCATATTAGTAAAGGCCATGAGGGCTGTTGTCATGCTGTGATGGGGTCAAAAGCCATGTTGAGTGTTTAATATGAGCTTGTGTGTGTGAAGGAAATCCATGCTTTGAAAATGTATGACTCTCTCTAAGATTTTGGATACGGGAGATAGAATAGCTATGGGGTGACAGTTGTTGAATTCAGTGGAATTCCCCCCTTGTGAAGTGGAATGATGTGGGAGATTTTCCAGATGGAAGGGACTGTGTTTTCCTATACTGCTCTGTTTATGAGTATGGTTACTGGGTACACTATTGCTTCTGCTGCAGTTTTCAAAAACTCTGCTGGGAGGTTATCTGAAGCAGGTGTGATAGGTTTAAGTTTTTTTAGTAATCTTTTTATAGTACTGATGGATACAGGATGTAGTGAACATTGAATGGGGTCATTTGTGTGGCTGGAGCTGTATTGTGGGAAGAGATGGATAGGGTTCTTAGGACTGTTGGAGCTGTTTTGTGAGGCACCTAGGTCCTGGATAGTTTCAG
The DNA here is from genome assembly GCF_019279795.1 of Protopterus annectens. NCBI lineage: Eukaryota > Metazoa > Chordata > Ceratodontiformes > Protopteridae > Protopterus > Protopterus annectens. The sequence goes on along the minus strand of NC_056734.1, from coordinate 142,133,540 downwards.
TAAGGTATTTGTTGAATTGGGTTGCTATGTTGTCAGAGCGAGAGGTTGATGTTGGGGTTGGGGTGGCTACCTTACCTTGTTGTAGTATATTGTTAATTGCAGACCAGGACTTTTGAGGGTGATTGTGATGTTTATTTTGGCTATTGTGATAGTAGTTAATTTTGTCTAGTTTTACAAGGTTGTTGGCTCTGTTTCTGAGTTCTAAAAATGCCTGTTTTGCCAATTTAGTTTTGGTCCTATGAAAGTGATCCCAGGCTTTGTTTCTAGCCTTGAGTAGGGATCTGTATTCTTTACTTAGCCAGGGTGCATAGTTAGTTTTTACTCTAATATTTCTAGGGGGAGCTTGAGTATTTAGTATACCTAGGAAGGAGTAGTTGAAGAAGTTGACAGCCTTATTTAGTGGTAGTAGTCTAAAAGGTTCCCGGTTGCAACTTTTTAATGCCTGGATAAATGTAGCTGGGTTGAAATTCTTTTTACTCCTTATTAACCAGAAAGTGGATGCTGATTTTTTGCAAGCTGGTGCACAGTAGGAAGGTCAGTAGATGGTCAATCAGGCCATCAGGGAGACAGCCTGAATATGATGCTAGGGTGGGGTTGTTAACCAGAATCCAGTCAAGGGTAGACTGTCTCTTAGACGATTTATCAGTTCTGGTGGGGGATGAGATAAGCTAGGTGAATCCATGGATGTTTATGTGGGATAATGGGTTCTGCGATGAACAAGTTAGCCAATCTATGTTGAAGTCTCCCATCATGGTTGCTTCATGAGGGAGGAATTTAGAGACCCAGTGGAGTAGGTATTCCAGAGTAAAGATATTATTTCCTGGGGGGGTATAGCCGCTGAAGATGATAATATGTTTTATGGCATTAATTCTAGTTTGGTAAAGATGAGCTCTGAATTCTGAAAGATAGGGGTAGTTATATTGAGTTGTGTAAGTTTGAGATGGTTTCTGAATAAGACTGCTATGCCCCCACCCCTTCTGGAGGTCCTATATTTATGAAGGATATTATATCCTGGGGCTGCTATTTCATTATTGCTGTTATCTGGTTTTAACCATGTTTCTATTAGAGTGATGATGTTAGGGGAATAGTAGGCAAGTAGTGCATGCAGGTCATGGACTTTGTTTAGAATACCCCGTACATTTAAGTTCAGGAGAAGTAGAGAGTAGGGGTTGTTTTGTCTTAGTCTTATCGGGTCATTGTTGTTTAGGGGAGTAGGACCAAGATTAGGGTGTATGTCACCGGATCAGTTTAGTATCCTCAGTAAGTGTAAGATAAGTTTGGTAACTTTGTTATCTAATCTTTCCTTTTTAGATAGGTTAGGAAGGTAGTGTTTGAGGGTTGGTATTTGTTAAAATGATAGTCTATGAGGTTAATTCAGAAAATGGTGGAAGTTATGGAGTAATGAACCTGTTTATGGGGGAGGGTTGTTGTTAAGGTTTGCCAAGGAGGGTTAGTTGGTGGCAGGCTAGTAAGTCATGAAGTGAGGGTGTAAAGGAGAAGTAGTAATGAGGAGGCTATCATGTGTAGGGTTATTGGGTATCTGAGTAAATTGTTCAGACAGTGAATTTTACAAGGAAACTTTGGATTAATAGATGGCCTAGTCTACTGAAGTGACATTATAATGGGTTGATGGTTGATAGTGATAATAAAGGAGTAATAGTTGTGGTGTGTATAAGAGGGGGTATTTTGGAATAATTAAATGTGGTAGTGTGAAGAAGGAGTGTGTGGATGTGCGGAGACAATGTGGTAGTAGAAGTAAGGAGAGTAGAAGGGGACAGGAAGGGAAGGGAGAAGGTAGTTGGATTACCAGGCATGATTAGGTTTGCTGTGTGATTGGCTGGGAGAAAAGTGGGTTAGGCTATAGAAGTATAAGTTAAGGTGAAATGGGGTGGGTGGGACTGAGGGTAGGGTAAGGGAGCAGAGTGAGCCTGACCGGAGTGAGGGTGAATGGAGCAGACAGACACAGGCCAACAAGCATTGGCAATTCTAAAAAAAAATCAGTTTTGTCGGCTCAGAGTAAGTGGGCTATAATATAGTGACTCAACAAAGTGCGCATGTTGCTTGGGAGTGAATCCAGAGTACAACCATACTTACGATGTGAGAATAAGTCCATAGGTTCATAGGTTCATACTAGGCTATCTGCCCTAGGGCATTTATAAGCCTAGCCAGAGTGTGTGTGGCTTTCACCATCCCTTGGAATGAGAATACTATGACCATTTAGGGTTTAGTTTACTGTGCCTCTGTCTAGTAGTGACACAGAGATGACCCCCGGGGTAAACCTATGATCTCCCATCCACTCGTCAAGGTTTCTCTTGAAGAGAGTCAGTGAGGGGCTCTGCCTAACATGGACTGGGATTCTGTTCCAGAGTGTAGGGAGCCTCTGGGTTATGAATCTGTCCCTCCAGCACGTCATATTTATTTCTGTGTTGAGGTTCAAATCTCTCGCTCTCGTGGCTCTGGTGAATTTAGATTTTCTGAGGTGGAGCATGTCCATTAATTCCGGATTGGACATGGCCTTGTACGTCAGGCATAGATCGCCTCTGTGTAGGCGGTATGCGACTGAATAGAGCTGGAGTTTCTTCAGCTAGGCAGCATATGACATATGTTTAAGACCTTTAATCTTCTTGGTGAGGTACTTTTGGGGTCTTTCTAACTGCTGCAGGTGTCGGGTAAGGTACATCCCAAATGGGGCATTGTACTCAATTATGGGCCTGATAAGGGAAGAGTATAGGGGCACAATGACCTCTCTTGATCTAGATGTGAATCCTTTCATGATAAGGTGGGTAATATAGAAGGTCTTCCTAACCACCTTGGCAATGTGAGTGTCAAATGAGAGGTTACTGTCAATGTGGGTCCCTAGGTCCCTGATTACTTCTTCTGTACTTAATGGATTACCACCTATGTGGTAATTTGTGGGTACTTTGTTTTTCCCAAAGGGTATGACTATACATTTTTTGGCATTCAGTTTAAGGCCATGGCTCTGGCACCAGTTATCCGTTTCTATGAGGCCTTTCAGAAGGATGCTTGTGTCCACTGGAGTATCAATTATGGCACCCAGTTTGCATTCATCTGCGAAGTTTGTCAGCCACAATCCTCCTATGTTTGCTTACACCTCAGAAAAATAAATGCCGAACAAGAGGGGTCCCAGGACCGAGCCCTGTGGGACACCGCTTGTGACTGGCTTAGAGTCTGACATGGCTCCAGCAATTCTGACCTTGTGGGTTCTGTCCTTGAGCCAGTTTGCAACCCATCTTATAACATATGGGTTTACATTTAAGCTGGTGAGTTTGTCTATGATGCCCGAGTGGGGTATTGTGTTGAAGGCTTTTGCAAGATCAAGGTAGGCTGTGTGAACTGCCTTACCCTCATCAATGGCCTTAGTGACTGTTTCAAAAAAGTCAACCAGGTTCAAAAGGCAGAATCTGCCCTTGACAAAGCCGAGCTGGGTAGGATCCAGTGTCTGTAGGTCCCCAATGTCTTTGTTTATGAGTTCCATAATGATCCTCTCCATAGCTTTGCAGACCAGGCTCGTCAAGCTTATGGGGCAGTAATTTCCAGGGTCCGTAGAAACACCTCCTTTGTGTAGTGGGACCACTGTTACTGTACGCCATTCTTTGGGTACATATCCTGTAGTAAGGCTAAGATTAAACAGCAGCCTTATGTGCGGGTTTAGTTCCTCTTGGAGTTCATGTAGCACGCAACCCAGGACACTGTCTGGTCCCATTGATGCTGTGTTTTTAGCTTTGGAGAGGGCAGCTCTCACCTGGGCATCTGAGATGTCAGGGAGGCTGCACTCTGCTGGGATAGATATTTCTCCTTTTGGGGGGGGGAGAAATTTGCACTGAACCTGTCTGCCAGTATGTTAGCAATGTCTGTGGGTTCAGTGTATTTTTTTGTCATTTTGGACTAACTCTGAGCATATCTGGGAGTTTCCACCCAGGTTTCTAACATAACTAAAGAAGGCCTTGTGATTGTCTTTAGTGTCTTTTGTGATTTTTCTCTCAAAGTTGGCCTTGGATGATTTTATGAGTGATCATAGTTTTTTGCTAGTACTGATCAGAGATGCCTTCCCTTTTGGGGATTTTGCTCTGTCATGTAGTAGCTTCCTCCTCCTGTTGTAAAGCTTGTTAATGGCTGGGGTCCACCAGACAGGATGCCTGCCTTTGGGGGAATGGGTCTTGGTTTTATTTGGGATTGCATGATCCATGCATTCTTGAAGGTGTCCATAGAAAGCATTTATAAAGGATTCAGTGGTGTGGGCTGTGGTTTCCACTGGCCCAGGGGCCTTGAAGGTTACCACTTCAGTCTTAAGAAGTGTGAAGTCAGCTTTTGAGAAATTCTTCACTGTGGTCTTTTGTGCTGGGGGTGGGGTGGGGTGTGGATTTTCAGTGAGATTAATTTATGGTCTGATCTCACCAATGAGGGGTATACTTCTGGTGTGGAGCATTGTGTCCCCATGTTTGTGATGATCAGGTCTAGTATAGTATCTCCTCTTGTGGGAGTGGTGACTAGTTGTTCCATTGTATTTGAGTTTATGAATTCTAGGAACTTTTGGTCTAGGGTGTTGGGGCTTGAGTAATGCTCCCAGTCTATGTTTGGGTAGTTGAAGTCTCCCAATATGATGGTATTTGGAGAGACATTCATACACTCCAGTGTCTTCAGGAAGGCTGAGTGGGGTTCCTGAGTTTGAGAGGGTGGTCTGTAGCATGCTACAAACTGCAGGGCAGTTTTGCCTACGGTTAGTTGCACATGGATGGTCACCGATGCTTTGTGCGTTGCCACTAACCTGGAGGTGTGGGTATCTTTGATGAATATGGATACTCCCCCTCCTTTTGTGGTTCGGTCCAAGTTTTGGGGCCGAAAAGCATGATATGAGGTATAACCTGGTAGTGCTGGGGTGCTCTCAGGAGCCTTGAACCAGGTTTCAGTCACTGCACAGACATTGATATTCTCCATACTGAGGAGGGCTTCGAGAGCGTGCATCTTGAGGTTTAGACTTCTGGCGTTGAGCAGGATTACCCTTAGATTTTTTCCACTTGTGTTTTCTAGGGAGGTCCAGTTTTACTGCTAAGTTTTATTTTGGGATAAGATGTTTTTTTATAGCTTATGCATGCATTACTGCTTGTTAAAAATGTCCACTTTTGGAGAAGAAGCACTTAAACTATTGTATGCATGTAGGCTCTCTTGGTTTATAATAACTACCAGTCTTTGTCCTTGTACTAGTTTTAGCTCAGTGGTGAGCGCACCAAGCCAGGACACTAGCCGATAACCCCTTCACTACCTGTATTACACCTTCCCCTAGGTTAGCAGGGGAAGGTGTAATACAGGTAGTGGAGGGGTTATCGGCTAGTGTCCTGGCTTGGTGTGCTCACCACTGAGCTAAAACTAGTACAAGGACAAAGACTGGTAGTTATTATAAAGCAAGAGGGCCCTACATGCATACAATAGTTTAAGCAGAAGGTTTACAGTAGTTATTTTGGGCAGGAGTTCACAGGGTTGGATGGCAGGCAGCTATCTCTAGGTGAAATGAAAGTAGCAGTGATTTGGGTTAATGCTAAAGGGGAAAAACAAGAGAGAAAGGGAAAACATATATATTATTTGCAAAGAAGAGCAGTTAAGTAGACTGGTAATTATAAAACAACTGTTTAAAATGGACAGTGGCGTTGTACCTCTAAGATAGTGAATTCCAGCTTACAGAACATGCAGCTACCCTGAGATGTAAGAACAACTATGGCAACACATGTACCAACAAATCACATTTAAGCTTTTGGCAGCATCCCACATTCATGGCTAAAGGAATGTTTACATATGTATCAGATATACACCGTATTGATCACTTACATTACAGTGACAATGAAACAGTGGCAAACCACTTTGCGGTTTACCCATGACAAAGGGCAAATTATTATCCCAGGCATAAAACTTTAATGGGGGATATTCCAGGGTGACTCTTTGACACCACAGCTTTGTCTTGTCCTTTACCCATTAAACTTAACAGATTAGGCAATGGTTATAATTTGGCTCCCAGAAACAATTTTGTTTATAGATTTCTCATATACTTTTTGTGGATAACTTAAAACTATATAGTTCATCAGATAAGGAGTTGAAAGGACAGATACACATTGTTAAAGCTTTCTCAAATGATATAAGAATGACATTTGGCCTTGATAAATCATGTGCAAAAGCAACATTTAAAACAGGAGAGTTGCAGTACCAAGAAATTATAATTCCGGGATAGAAATGTGCTATATAGGAACTTGAGCAGGACAAAGTATATAAATATTTGGGAATATATGAAGGATCAACAATAAAATATGAACAAATGCGAATAAAACGAAGTAAGGAATATTTCAGAAGACTAAAACTGATATTGAAAACTGCTTTAAAGTCCAAGATATAAATTAGCTTTTTCTTCATGTTCTTTTAGTTTTAGTTTTGGGATGATCAATTGGCCCCAAAAATTATTGGATCAATTGGACACAAAAATAAGAAAAATGTTTCATGCTTCATGCTTATCAAATGATATATAAAAATTATTGTATACCAAGATTATATATTCTTCTCTCTGAAGGCGGTATAGGCCTCATCAAAATTGATTACATGCATAGATCTGCAATGTTAGGACTGCATACATATCTGCTGACCTCATCAGATCCAAAGACCGTTACCATTTTAAAACATGAGGAAGAAATTTAAGATGACATCTTTGCTTAGTTTAGCAGAAGCATTTCTGTGTCAGGAGGGAATGGAAATCAAACCAGAAGTAGACCAAAATCAGACAGCAATTGAATGTAAAAAGCAAAAGAAAGAATATAAGGAGAAACTTCTGATGTGAAAGAAAGAAATATGGAAAAATCCATAAATATAGTGGCAAGTAAACAGATCTCTTAGAACCACCATATTTTGACCAAAATTTGACTCAGGAATGGTTATAGAGATGTGAACTAAAACCAAAACATGAAAGATAAACAATGGCAGCCCAGGACAGTGGACTACATACACATTGGTTTACAAAGTCTATTGAAAAAGTGGAAGAAAAAGGCTAACGCAGCAAGTTCTGTAAAAAAAAAAAAAAAAAAAAAAGAACTGGAATCAACCACACATCTTGTTGCTGGGTATGACACACTCATGTCAGAGGGCCTATATTGAAAAGCACAATAATTTGGCAAGACTGCTGCACTAGGAATTGTGTGAACATTTCAATACTGAAGTAGCTAAGAAGCATTGGAAACATGAGCCACAATGCATTATATAGACTGATAAAGTGTATATCATGTGGGATCACTTGATACCAACAGTTCAAAACTAGATGTGAGAAAATCAGATATAGTAGTCCATGAAAAAAAGTAGCATTGATCATTGAAATTGCTACACCCAGTTTTTACAGTGTCTTACATACAGAAAGGCACAAAGTAATAAAATATCAGGATTTGTAGGCATAAACAAGAGCTATGTGGAAGAAATATACCCAGACAGTTCCAACAGTAGTAGGAGCAATGGGTCCAATAAAAAAATGTAGTTGTATTTAGATATGCTACCAATACATGTAACCACATATGAACTACAGAAGAAGGCATTTCCAGGCATATTTCAGGTGCTGAAAAGAGCACTCTCAGTTAGCAATAAAGACTGAAACAATACTCACTTCATGAATTCTAATCATACCCTGACTTAGGAATGGGGTCCATTACTATCATGGTATTAGAAATTCAAAAGACTTGGAGAAATAAAACCACGTGAGACCATGGAAAGAGTAATCATGAACATGATAAACAATAAGATAGGAAACCTTCAGACATTGGATCCAACCCAGTTTGGCTTCATAGAGAGAAGGTCGTGCCTACTCAGTCTGATGGATTTCTTTGAGAAGGTCACCAAAGGAATAGATGAAGGCAAAATGGAGCACACTGCCTTCCTCAACCTGGCCAAAGCATTCAACCCAACAACCCTCTCAAACATTGCAGTCAAGCTGACAAAACTACATATATACCACTATGTTATCCACTGGATAGCCAGCTGGCTTGCAGATAGAACAGAAGAAGTCAGGATACAGAAGTCTACCTCCTCAACAAGGCTAGTCACTAGCAGAGTCCAGGCTTGGTGTGAGAACAACTGCCTCTGGGCATCTACTTCTCAGAAGTCAAGGCCAATGCCAAAAGCCACTGGCTGTCCAGGTTCACAAACAATTGCAAACTAAGCACAGTCATAGAATCCCCAAAGAGACAAGCATCCTCCAAGAAGGTCTAGCAAGACTAATAACTGGTGCTAGAGTCACAGTGTAAAACTCAATGCCAAAAAATGCATAATAGTATATTTTGGAAAGACAACCACCCCTGAAATATTAGTGCATTGATAATACACCCCTTAAGAGTTGATCCTGTTGGCCTAGGATTTGGAAACACATACAGTTACTTGGCCTTTGGCCATCATAAATCTACTGTAGTGAGAAAATCAGTCTATATTACACAACTTAAAAGCAAAGGTATGGCGTCTAGGTCCAAGATGTCATTGTTCTGTTGTATTCAGGCTTCATCAAACAAATCGTTTTTTAAACACCTTTATGAAATTATCACTTAAGACATAGGTACACATACATTAACAGAAAAGAAAACGAAACATGTTGACATTTTTCATTTGCATACATTAAACATTAAATATGTTTACTTGCTTACAACTGTCATTTCTCTCAACATTCCATACATTGTTCGGTTCTTGCCTTCCCTTAAATTTCTTTCCTACAAATTATTCCTACGTTCCATTTATTTCAATGTAATTTGCTCCTTCCCATTTCTAAAGATTCCATTTCTATTTCTATTATCTCTTTTACAATATTCAGTATTTCAAGTACAGTTGGTTTAGATTTTGATTTCCATTTTCAAGTAATTGCTTTTTTGGAAGCCAATAGAATTACACTTAATAAAGCCTTACTATGTCTAGGCAATTCAAATCCTGTGTCCCAGTTCAAAAATATAATTTCCTTAGTTACATCTATTTGCTCCCCCAATATGTCTGACAAAATATTCTGTAGCAAATTTTTTAAATCTGCCAGCTCACAACACTTTCAAAAAGCATGTTCCCACTTATCTCTTTCTTACCCATCACACCTCCACCATTTGTACAAATACAATGCCCCTTTCAGTATGTACCTGGCAAAGCATATGCAATAACTGAAGCATGCTCACAGTTTCTCATAAAAGAACACATGCTCTGGAAAACATAGCCAACTCAGACTGACTCAAAGCCTTATCCTTGTACTTGGTCTCTTGCAGACTGTTGAGGGGCCATCTATATCTTGACCTTCAAAGCAGCCTCTGATCCAACCCTTATAAACCTGTTGCACATCATAAAAACAAAAAGCATCAGAAACACCGAAGCTATGGTCCTGAACCTTATCTGCAACATAAATAAGATATGATGGAGGGACAGATATAGGTCTCAGAGGGCTCCCTATTGAAATGTTGGCATTCAAAATGCGAAGTGCTGAAAAGCTGAAAAAAAAATCCACTGAAAACCTGGAGAATAGAGAATTTCGAAAATCGGTCTTCTCCTTAAAACTTCTTTTTGCAGGGGGCAAGCCCCACAAACACCCCTGAACTTATATATACCAACACTGAAATCATAATACCTCGAAGAAAAGGTAATATTCTGAGAAATGGCTTCTCAGACTTAATACGTGTAAGTCCATCCTTTGGGGCACTCAGTCTGTATTTCAGGACTTGCTCTAGCAGGTCACAACATTTCAAATGGTTACCCTCTCAGAAACCACAAGACTACCATTTTCCTGGAACAAGCTTCCTATCCATTCAAAGCAGAGTTCCTTCCTGCACTTATCCAAGTGCAACTTGGATGAGTGGATGGGTAATCATAACTTTACCCCTGCTCTGTCACCTATGTCCTTATTAGAAAAAGGAAGCTTGTAAATGCTTGACCACTCATACCCAAGTTATACCCATTAAAATTAGTGGTATCATAACCTTCAAACACAGTTGGGAAGCATGAATAAGCTTAGAAAGGCCCTTTAGGGTTGTTAGCCTAGTAATCTCCTATGAACCTAGGAGAGGAAGGGTGATAGGAAAACAGAGGAAGGACAAATGGGTTAGGCAAATGTGTAGGGACAAACAGAGAAAGACATAATTCGGACAAATAGGGATGGAAGTACACAGAGAAAGTTATTAGGGACCTGGGGACCCAAGTTGATAGCAATCTCTCCTTTGAAAACCACATTGCCAAAGTGGTTAGAAAGACCTTCTACATAGCCCACCTCATCACGAAGGGTTTCACATCTAGATCAAGAGAGGTAATCGTGCCCCTTTATTCATCCCTCATCAGGCCCATCATAGAATACAATGCCCCTTTTGGGATGTACCTTACCCGACACCTGCAACAATTAGAAAGACCCCAAAAGTATCTCACCAAGAGGATCAAGGGTCTCAAACAGGTGCCATATGCTGCTCGGTTAAAAAAAACTCCAGCTCTACTCAGTTGCATACCACCTACTTCGAGGCAATCTATGCCTGACATACAAAGCTATGTCAAATCCAGAATTAATGGACATGCTCCACCTCAGTAAAACTAAATCCCTTAGAGCCACACACTCGAGGGACTTGAACCTCAGCACAGAAATAAATAGAACTTGCTGGAGGGACAGGTTCATAACCCAGAGGCTCCCTTCGCTCTGGAATAGAATTCCAGTTCATGTGAGGCAGAGCACCTCACTGAATCTCTTCAAGAAGAATCTCAATAAGTGGATGGGGGATCATAGGTTTGTCCCAGGGATTACTCCTGTGTCACTATTAGACAGAGGCACAGTAAACTAAACCTTAAAAAGGGCACAGTATACTCAAATCAAGGGGTGGCGTAAGCCATACAGAATCGGGCTAGGCTTATAATTGCCCCAGGGCAGATAGCCTAGTATGAACCTATGAACCTATGAACCTATGAACATGCTAGGCTGAGGAGATACATGATCGGCAGAGATGCGTGCAGGATGGACAAATGCTGATGGGGAGGATTAGACAATGGACAAGGTATGGGTGTGCACACAATAGAAAGAAAGAACACTGGGCAGGGATAGGGTGAGATATGGGCAACATCCAGGTAGTCACCCAACATACAAAGTAAGTATACTGACCCATAAGCACCAGACAGATTGGCATTACCAATGGTATGGGCATATCCATTCTTTGATGGCCCAATAGCCTGAATCAGCCAGGCGAGAAAATTAGATAACCACTCCATGAAGGATTCCATGAGGAAAAGCCGAGCATCAAGTTCCCTCTCAGCCATCAACCCCACCACCTGCTTTAGCTGCAACTAGATCACTAAAGGCAATGGAGGTTGGGCCACTTGCTGACAAGAGGTTAACATCTCCATCTTGTGATGCACTTGCATCTTCATCACCTTCTCCATCTACAGCGCTATCAGGGATGAGCTGTGGGTAAGGCACCTGCTCTACCACTTGTTCTTCTATTTCTTCTAGACCTGCAGAGTGGGGACAAAATTGAAACTATACATTAAATGCAGAAAGTGCAATGGTTATATGCTGCATATGTTACTAATAGCAGCCCTACCTTTCTATCATTCAGAGCACCCTCTAGCAGCAGTTCACATGGTTACCATTTCCTATGTTGCCCATGATAGGAACACAAAGAATCACATTATTGAACTGTGTTATGTGACGGCAAAAGTATCAGCACAATACATATATATATATATATATATATATATATATATATAGATATATATCATCCAGTCCCTTACATCTATGTCCCTTACCCTGTGTGCCCCCCATCTCTATGTATACAAGCATACACAGTGATATTACCCTGAAACATGGTGGCAGTGCAGTTACATGTCAACTCTAACACTACAGATATATGCTCAATAGTTACCCCATCATACATAATCGCACCACAGACAGACCTGTAGGTAGCAGAGATACATTTGCAAAGAACACTGTCATTACTTCCCAACACCACTAAATCCATATATAGTAGCATCTCACAGTACCTCATTATGTAATATTAACAATATACGGCAGACAGACATGCAAGCATGAGAAGCATGTTTTTACAGGATACCGACAATTCACACATGCAAAAAATGTATAGGAAAGACACTTACAGCATATGTCAGGATGCTGTTGCCTGACCTTTGTTTCCTGCTGATGGAAATTATCAGAGTGGTGGTATCACAAGTCATCACACCGATGCCTGCAAAACTTTGACCAGCTCATACCAGGTATCAGCTTTACAGAATGGTCCATTATAAAGCCCTAGTAAATAATACTTAAATGACTGCAGAGGAAAGAGAGCATAATCTTGGAATGCTTCACACATCAGATAGGTGCTGTCTGATGGACACTAGCAAAAGTAGCCATTGCCATGGGATAGTGCAAAATGTCAGGTACTCAGTGATGCAGACAATGGAATTTGTGATCTCCACACAATTACTTGATGTACACACACACACACACACACACACACACACACACACACACACACACACACACACACACACACACAATCAGCTGCATGAGCCAAAATTTGTTGTGCCCCTGAAATGTGTGTTGTTAACATGTTGTACTCTTTGGCAGCTCTGTGAGAAAGTGTAAGATGGAGTGCTTACTGTCCCTAGAGTGGAGATCTTCAGTGACCATGAGCATCAGCAATGCTCCCCTGTGACTGCTGCAGCAGATATTGGTATACCCATCATAGTGCAGCCTTGCAGTGTCATGAAGTGTCATAGCTGACCCCTGACATGTGGGCAGCACTTGGTCCTGCACAGAGCTGCTGGCTGTGTTGCATTGTATTTAGGAGGATGCCGCTCAGTGCTACTAGTATCTCTGTGAAAACATGGAGTCCAGAGACATCATTATGATTTGTTTCATGGGGTCTGTGGTGGCACATATCAACTTCATTGCTGCCTCCATGTGGAGGATTCCAAGTGTCATCATCACAGCCCATAACGGAGGATGTGCCATCTGTTATCAGAGTAAGATATATGTGTGTGTGTGTGTGTGTGTGTGTGTGTGTGTGTGTGTGTGTGTGTGTGTGTGTGTGTGTGTGTGTGTGTGTATATATATATATATATATATATATATATATATATATATATATATATATATACTTCTGGGGTGGCCAAGACCCCAACAGGGTCTGCACTACACACCATGTTTAGAAAATGGATGATGATCTGCCATTCCTCCTTGACGACAGTGAGGACACATGACCTCCACTCTTACACTCTGTTCTGGTTAGGGTCCTACAACATTACACATTCCAACCACAGAAAGGCCTGAGTCCAGTTACCCAATGCCAATGGAGTTTGGGCATGCTTCAGTCATGTGTCAGCATCTCACTGCTTTCACTGGAAAATGTGATCCCTTGCACAGCGTATTTTTTAAAGCAAGAGACCCCCACCTCTACTCCTGTGAAATGATACTCCCACATAGTTTGTGTTGGCAGCCATGTGCCATTATTTTCCCTTGCACCAGTGCAAATGGCTATGGGTCTAAGCAACTGGACTCTCCATCCTGTCTAGTGCATGCAGTGATGTCTGATGGATGTGGGACTCAACCATGCACTGTCTAACATAGCCTGTCATTAAAGTAACCTGTCTCAGGTTTATTCTGTGTGATACTGCACTCTCATTGTGTGCTCATCATGGCACATAGTTCTTGACTAGACATCATGCTTCACCTATACTGCCACGTATTGTGCCTGCCACCATCTGTGGGGGATGTTGTCCGGTACATGCCTTCTTGCTTTTCTGGCTCACTGCTGTCAGCAGCTGATATGACTAATACTTCCAAGTCTGTGGGATGAGCGTTGTCATACCCAGGGACTGTCCTGCTTGTTTTCACAGTATCATGTTGTATAGCATAGCATAGTCTATGAGTAACTTGCAGGCTGTGGCACAGAAGTAATACAATACTTCACCAGACATAACTAGGCAATGAAAGTATACCTTCAGCATATGGAATCCCATTTGATACAGTGGAAGATCTCTGCATCTATCAAACTGTACTGGAGTTCAACAACACTCTTAAGAGCCCAAATAAGGGTTATTAAACAGACCAAAAAGGGAGTATTTAGCATCACCTGTAACCACTGCAGAGATATTTTGGGGAGGGGGGCTAAGGTATATCTGCACTGTATATCTAGCTCTACACATATATTCTGCTCACAGGGCCTGAACTTACAAACTAAAAAGTCATATAGAAAGTCAGTCTGGGGAAATGGCATACAGTTGATGTGTGTAATGCATATAAATCTTGGGAACTGCTTTGATGCTCTGCAGATACATTGGTGATAATACTCTGTTGCACACCACCAGGTAATTAATGGAATGATAGCCTTTCCTATTCACATGCTCACTGTGACTGTAGAACATGTGAGGCTCTTATTGCCACCTATGTAATCTATGACACCCAGCACCTCAACTATGCATTGTCAAGGAAGCCACATATTCTATCCCTGTAGACCAGCTGTACTCATCTGTTAAGAAATTAGTTAAGTATTCTTGAGTCTGTTATTTGTGATATGTCAAATGCGCCCCCTTTTCTTTCTTCATAAGTTTCCTGACACTAGGATGGCAAGTGCAACATATACCTTTGTCTTCACAAGGATATGTAGGTCCATATATTCTTCTGATTTCACTTGTGGATGGCAAGTGCCCAATATGATTCTTATAATGTCTCAGTCAACATGGAAGTAGTCAATTAAATACAGTCTCATTAAGGTATGTAATCTGCTGTCTACAGCACTTTCATTGCTACCACCATGAGTGAGTGGGGTAACACCTTAATTGCTAACATCCACCCCACTATATTACCTGACAGACACTGACCACCAATCACACTGTGTTACCTGACAGGAGCTGGCAGTGCTTAGTACAATAAGATGCTGCTATACAAGCCCTGCCACAATTCTGAGCATTATTATTCTCTGCAATGCATGCATTTTCCACATGTTCTGACCTTTTGTAGAGTCATACAGCATGGTAAGTGTGACGTCCCCACTCTGGGCTAGTAATCAAGGATCCTGAATCCTTAGCACTGACACTGGAGAGGGATGTTCACTTGGAATACAAATGGCGACACTCAGTATTTCCAGATGCAGCTCTCTCCGAATCAAGCACAATTTCCCTTCAGAGCACATAGGGTTTCTCTATCTGTCTCCCTCCAGGTCCCCAATAAGGATCCCCACTGTCACAGTTGCAGAGTTAAGTCAGCCAAGTGCCCAAGCCAAGTCCTCCACCACTCTCTCTGTGAAACCAGTGCTTCCTGTCCCTGCTCCAAGTAGCACCCTATGTAAATACATTTTAATGGTTTTGTGCCTTTCATTTGTATTTTTGTAATGGTCATGAATACAAGTCTATTTTGATTGCATGTGCTATTTTGTCTACCACTGAAGTATTTGTGGTCCACTGTCATGGTTGTATATCAGACAACTGTTTCATTAATTGCTGACACATACATATGTAATGGTTGTGTGAAGTTTTTATTTTTCTATCTTATACCTTAAGAATAGTCATCATTGCTTCAAATTAACTTCTATTTATAATACAGTATGCTAATGAGGTGTCTCCCCTTTTTCTTCAACAGGCAAAATGCAGAAATTCTTGGAGAATGGGGGGTTACCATCAGTATCTAGTGATAAGACCTTTTTGTATAACTGGTGACACATATGAAATGGACCGAAGAATAAGCTAGCAGATTTAGGATTTGATGTAAGCAAGGTGAATTATACGACCAAGAATTTGTACACCAGAAAAGTATGGGAGTTGTGTTTATGAGAAAAATATGTATTGCATTCATGTAATCTTTCCCAACTCTCTATTTCCCACTTCTAAGGGGACAAGATTAAATAAACATACAATTAGAGGTCACATTTCTCAATAAGTCATTTGAAAAAGAGAGTGTGAAGTCAGTAGAATGCAGTGATATTTCAGAAACAGTTTGAATAGCTGACTACATTCCCCCATGTCTCATCATAATGTAAGCCACTGAAGCTTAAAGTGGATGTGTGACACTCATTGCAGAAGTACTTCACCAGTGACGTCATAGCCTGTCCAATCTCACATCAGTTTAGCCTCTTTTCCATGAAAGGACTACTCACCCTCAACTTTTTCCTTCCAGTTATGGAATATGACAAAATCCCCATGCAGGCCTGGCTGAAAAGGAAGGCATAGAGAAGCTCCCATAGCTCCAGTATGATGACTGCAGAAAATTATATTGAATAAAGCATGCACAGAGATGTGAGCAGGTGCATGAGATGGCACTGTCCCAGTAGAACAAGCCACCACTGATAATCAATAGCTATAGATATAATCATTATGAAAGATACTCCACCGAAAGATCTTATTGAGGATGTCTTGAAAATGGACCAGCAAGTACTGGATTAGGCCTATTACATCTGGAATAGTACCTGGAGTGAAGCTGATCAAGTCATTGAGACAACTCCATACCCATATTCAGATACATTCAAGTCAGCATGTCTGATACCTGCTATTACATCAGAAGCCTCTACTTCCAATGGTATTCCAGCCACATTTCTGGAGAGGTGTGTACAGGCAACCAGAAGAGAAGCTGTGCAACATCTGCCATGGAAGCCATGGAAGCAGGGCCTACTGCAGCTTATCCAGGGCATGATGAGAAAAGGAAAGGCTGCTGAAGTGAGGACCTTTACCTCTTTGGATTCCATGTAAGTCTAGGATGTAGCACTTGAGGTCAGTGATGTTAAACGTTAACCAGAGGGAAGGTAAAATAGTGACTGCACCTCATGATAACAGAAGGTAACAGCATCTCTCTGGCACATAGTTCCATGAAGTGTCATGGACAGGACCTTCCTAACATGGATGGCTCTAGGCTGGCAATTATTTAGTATACACAGGAGCTTAGGATTTGAGATAATGCAACATGTGGCATTTACTGTATTGTCTAATGGCCTGTAAATGTCAGCAAGACTGTGGCTAAACTTGTTCAATAGATTGATATCTCTGTCTGTCTGGTGGATATGAGGTTACTCTAGCACCACAGTTTGGAATGTTAGATTTCCAAGGGCTACTGTTGAATGCTAATAATACTGTACTTCTTTGAGCATAGCCCCCATTGGTTGTCTGCTCTAAATGTGACAGATAGTCTGGCACTGTGTCCAAAAGATGTGGCTACACCTCAAGTCCTCAGCATATCCAGAATGTTAGCATGACATTATGAAGGTCCTGGCATCAGAGACAGGCTGTAGATTTATTGTTGAAGGATCAAATGCTGAATATTTACTTCTGTCTGGAGTCAAACTGCATGCAATTTCTCCATTTAAGAAGTCAATAGGCTACCACAAATGTTTCAGCAAAGAATGTGTGGTTGTTACACTGCTGCATGGAGAACAGTTAGGTTTGTAAAGACAGGTGGGGCACATGCCCTTTAGCATATTATGACTTGTCAGACCTTTGTAATACTACACAGTGACATGCAGTGATGCACATGAAATTATTAGCATTTGCATTCCCTAACAAGAACTAACAATATAGCTCTTATGTCAGCATCTGTAAAATGGCACCAGTTCTGTAGCAGCACTGCTACACTGCCCACAAACACTAATCCTGATTTTCAGAGATGCAGTAGGCAGAAACTAGAGTTGCAGCAATGAACTCCATATTCCATGCATACATACATACAGTCTATTTCCACATTTTGTATGTACTGAAGTCAGTAAAAAGTGCTACATTTCTCACTTGTCTTTGTAAATATTGATTAGCTTGTTAATTAAATGATCTGAAGAGATGGTAGTGTAGATAAGCATGATGTCATGTTACTAAAAATGCCATTACTCTTGTTTAATGGTTCATGTCACCTAGCTAACTTAACGATGAATATATGAGTGTGGATTGTTTATATATATTTTTTTTTGCTAGAGGTGAAGGAATCCTTGTGACAAATGTGTTGTGTGCAAAGAAATATTGCACTACATATTTACATATCATATGCATTGACTTAAAATACCCATTAACACCTGAAGAGATAAAATGATACATTTACAGTAAAGTAAGATGACCTATTTGCTCTAAGAAAGACTAAGCTAAGCAGACATATTCACTGTGTAATACTTTAAACCTCCTGTAGTGGATACCCATGGAGTATACACTTTAATGGGTCCTTAATGGTTTACCACAGTTTCAGCTACATGGCTTCTAATGCCCATGAATTTTTACTTTTTTTAAGTGTTTACAGGGACAGACAGGCCAATAAACCCAAACCCATTAGCTGAAAAAATGTCATGTTTTGCCCTTTTTCTGAGCTTATCAATACAGCATAAGTGGATCAACTTATTTGGCTTTAGTTTTGCATATTTCATGACAGAGAGAGAGACATTGCACCAGATAAAGCTGCCAGATCACCCCAGAAAATATGTGTTTATGTCTCACAAGTTTTACAGAGTTAAATGATGAATAAATAATAAATAAATGCAACCAATCAAACAGACTACACATGCTTCTGGATCTGGGGTTTGATTCTGAACTCCAGTCTTATTTAGCATTTGCATGTTCTCCTTATATCTCTGTGGGTTTTATCCAGGTATTCTAGTTCTCGCTCATATTCTCAAAACATGTGGGCTGAACTGGACATGTTAAATGCCCATGTGCATACATTGCACATATACTCTTGTCTTTGTGGCCTAGAGTTTGGCTGAAAATGGTCTATACAGGATCAGTTGAAACATACAGATAACAATTAAATAATATAACACAGAGACACTAAATAATTACAACAGCTAATACCAACACTGGGCTATCTAATTATCAGCTTGTGATATCTCTGTTGCACACTGATGTTAATTTGCATGGTATTTCTCTGTTCATGCTGAATTAAGCATATGTGTGAATGTCAGAGTTGTAGTATGACAATCATGGTTTTCAAACATACAATCCACTGCTTGATGTTGTTATAAGCAGGACAGTGATATCTTGAGGCCCAGTGGCAGCCCATCTTATAGGTTCATAGGTTCATAGGAGGTTACTAGACTAGCGACCTTAGAGCCTTTACAAGCCTAGCCATGTTACTCCCAAGTATCCTCATTTGTTCTTTTTTTTGGGTAGTTCACGGAACAAATTTATGAACAGAACAATTCTGTGACCAACACCGGCTACCCCTGTCTATAAGGGATATGGGTGCCACCCCAGGGATGAATTTGTAGTCTCCCATCCAATTATCTCAGTTGTGTCTCTGGGAGACATACCTGTCTCTCCAGCATGATCTGTTAATGTCACAAGCTAGGTTTTTATCCCTACATTGAGTGACTCTTGAGCCATTTGACTTGCAGACGTGCAGCATTTCCATTAGGGCAGGGTTGGAGATTGCCCTACAGGCCTGGCACAAGTCACCTCTCAGAACCCTATAAGATACAGAGTAAAGTGACAGGGCTTTCAGCCTGTCCATATAGGTCATGGTTTAGAATCCCTGTATTTTCTTAATGAGAAACCTCTGAGGTCTCCCCAGCTGCTGCAGGTGTCTAGTAAGGTACATGCAAAAGGGTGCATTATACTCTATTAGTGGTCTGTTGAGAGTTGAGTACAGCAGGGTTATAACATTCCTTAACCTGGTTGCTATGTCCTTGCTTATAAGGTGTGTTATGTAGAAGGCTTTCCTTACCACTGTGGAAACTTGGTGGTCAAAGTTCAGATTGCTATCAGCCTGTGTTCCCAAGTCTCACAACATCGGTTTGGAACTCAGGGTGTGCTGTCAATATTGTAATTTGTAGGGATTTCCATTTTGCCAAAGGGAACAATAATGCATTTTTTTTTTGCATTTAGTTTTAGACCATGGCTTTGGCAACAATCATTTGTTTGTGTTAGCCCTTCCTGTAATATGTTGACATCACTGGGGGACTCAATGTTTGCTCCCAGTTTGCAATCATCAGCGAACCTGGTGAGCCAAAGGCCATCTACTTTCACCTGGATCTTCTGAGAAATAGATGCCAAACAGTAAGGAGCCAAGCACAAGTGGTACTCCACTGGTGACAGGTCTACTGGTGGAGGTGGAGTCACCCATTTTGACAGAGTATGTTCTGTCGGTGAGCCAACTGTCTATCCATCTAGTAACATAAGGGTTAATCCCTATCTGGGGGAGTTTCTTAATGATGCCAGAATGGAGAATTGTGTCAAAAGCCTTGGCAAGGTTGAGATAGGCCATGTGCACTGTATTACCTTCATCCATGGCTTTGGTGACATTCTCAAAGAAGTCTACCAGATTTAATAAGCATGATCTACCCTTAACAAAGCCAAACTGGGTTGGGTCCAGTGTTTGGAGGTTGCCTATGCCCTTGTTGATAAGGGCCATGATAAATCTTTCCATGGCCTTGCAAATGAGACTTATGGGTCTGTAGTTCCAAGGGTCAGTTGATGGCCTCCTTTGTGCAGGGGGATTACTATTGCTGTTCTGCATTCTGCAGGAGCATAACCAGTTCTCAAGCTATGATTAAAGAGAATGCCAAGTGGGTCTGCTAGGTCTTGTTTTAGATTGTTTAGTAAACAACCTGGGATATTATCTGGTGCCATTGAGGCAGTGTTTTTGGCCTTGGTGAGTGCAGAGATGACCTGTTCTCTAGAGATACTAGGCAGGGGGCTGGCATCAGTTATGCTTTGGCACATGCTAGGTGAGGATAGGGTGTTGAAGATTGCAGTGAATCTGTTGGCTAGCATGTGTTGGTGATATCTTCTGGTGTAGTATGAGTGATCCCATCTACAACCAGTTTGGCACATAGCTGGGCATTCCCTTTTAGACTTTGGACATAGTTAAAGAATGCCTTATGATTCTCCTTAGCTAGGGATGCAATTTTAGTCTCATAATTTGCTTTAGAAGACTACAAGATTTCTGATTTTCCTGTTTAGTCTTAGGAGGGAACTCTTTCTCTGCAGAGTGATATCCCTCTTGCTTTTGGACAACAATTTCTTCCTCTTGTTATATAATCTGTTTATACTTGAAGTCTACCACAGTGGCTTGCTTTTAAAGGAAGACCTGGTTTTGATCCAGTCAGGTACAATGGAGTTTATGTAGTCACTTAAGTGTTTGTACAGGGCATTTGCATACACTTCAGCACAGTGATCATTGTTGTCTGAGACTGTGGGTGGTATGAAGCTTTTTATACCATCTCTTAGTATGCTGTAGCTAGATTCAGTGAAGTTTTTTTTTTATAATTTTTGTTCCTGTGAGGGTGTCAGTTCCAGTAGTTACTTCAAACGAGACTGATTTGTGGCCTGACCTAACCAGGAAGGGCATCATGCATAGGAAAGTACAGTGACTCTCACCCTATGTTGGTGAGTACTATGTCCAGAACATTAGAGCCCCTAGTGGAGTGAAGACTATCTGTTCCAGAACATTTATGTTAACAAAGTTCAGGAACCTCTGGATGAGTGTGTTTTTGCTAGTGTATGTTACCCAGTCTATGGAAGGACAGTTGAAATCTCCCATGACAAAGGTGGTGGGCTGTATGGCAAGGGATTCTATTAAATCAAGGTAGGTGGTGTGCTTATCCTGGCTCATGGTGTGGTCTATAGCTAGCAATAATGTGTTATGGTACTTTCCCAGTAGTTAATTGGACATGGAGTAGTTCGAGAGAGTCATGCTGATTTGACCAGTCTTGAAGTGTATTTGGTTGTAATGAAGATGGATACTTGGTTTCTTTATGCTCATTTTGAGGTCTGAATGTGTGGAAGGCATTGTAGCCTTGCATACCTGGGGTGCTCTCAGTGGCCTTGAGCCATGTCTAGGTAACTGCACAGATGTCAGTATCCCCAATGGTGAGGAGTGCTTCCAGGGAGTGCAGTTTCATGTTTAAACTCCTAGCATTAAGCAGCATGACCCTGAGTCTGTCTCAATTAGATTTTGCTACATTGTAAAATTTGTCGTTTTGACATTGCCTAAAAAAAGCATTATGAGGGAGGCAAGGGGCTTTGCCAGTATCCAAAAGCCTAGGGAGAAAGGTGTAGACCATCTCTAGCAAAGCAGTAAGGTCTGTCTACCATATCCTCCCAGGCAAACAAATACTGGATCCCCATGGAATGACACCAGAAGCTGAGCCAATTGTTGAGGTCAATCATTTTTTGTTTATATTGTGGCATTATCCTGAATGAAGGTAGGATACTGCTTAGGGCTGGGGATATACCTGTCTGGGACACAAAATCAGAGAGTTCCGTCATGTCTCTCTTCATATAGTCCAGAGAGGTACGTCTCAAGTTACTCATTCCAACATAGATTATGACAGACATTCCAACATAGATTATGACAGAGTCGTAACAGTACTTGTTGAGTGACTTGAGTGCATGCATAATTTGCCAGATCCTGGCACCTGACAGGCAGCTGACGTGACCCTCTCCTTGTCCAGTCTGATGAGGGGAACATCTGTATGTCTCATTGTGGAGTTACCTATGACCAAGACATTTGATGTGTTTTACCTTAGGAGTTTATTTGTTGAGACACAGATGTGTGCATTGATATGTGTAGTGGTTTCTTTATGCTTAGTGGTGAATGTGGGTGGTGTGTATTTGGGAGGCTGCTGTTCTTTTGGTAGGCTTTTAGTGAGTACCTCCACATATGTGGGTTTATTTGTCGTGACCTTATTTTGTGTCAGAGGTGAGCTTTGTGTGAGAGGTAAAGCATGTGTGCTGATATCCTGTTTGATGTCTAGTTTGTTTTTACATGAGTGAACTGATTCCAGTTCCACAATGTATTTGCATCTGTCACATAAGGTCCTAGTTTGCTTTAGGAGTAAATGGTTGTCAGTATACATAAAACAATTGCTACATTGCCTCAAGATGCCCATATCAATCAAGCTGAATGGAGAAGTGATGGGAAACTGCCTGTCCATTGTGGCAGGATTTTTCTGAATGTGGTATTTGGGAAGGAAGTGGGCATGAAACAGCAATTCAATTAAATATAGTTAACAAAAGTTTTATCAGTGGATGCCTTGGATTTCAGTACATATATACTCCAGACCTCTGGCTAAAGTTGCCAAACTTTGAGCAGCAATGGTAAACTGAATGCAAACCCGCACAAATGCCTTTCTCTAGCAATCCTCAACTAAGATGGGTCTTTAGCTACACACTTCTGCCACAAGGGTGCATGGATGCCCTCTTAATGTAAGAGGGCTGGTCTAAGAGCACAGTGATACCAAACAGTCTGAATCTAGCCTATGCTATGTAAGGCAAGGAAACACAATTTCTAAATGAGAAGGACTAAGAAGGAGTCACTTAAAGGTCAAAGTGAGAGTGTGTTAGTATACTATTAGCTGACCTGCAGTGGTACCACCCTCTCCATAAAATGACAGATCTTTGAGCAACTGTGAACAGTGGGAGACTAAGGAGAGCATTTTCTATGGAAGATTTTAAACTGGAGAGGTTTGCTTATATGCAAGCATGGGGAACCACATTTGTTTGAGGCTTTTATACAAGCAGGATGAAAGACTTTTATAAAATTAAACCCTCAGGCTAATCAGATAAAAACACAATAAGCTATTGACTGGTAATCCCCACCTTGGATGGGTTGAATTTAACTCTCTGCTCTCACCACAGTGCAAAAGAGCCCTTCAAATGTAAGGCAAACAGGCTTTGAGCTCAAGTGCAGTAACAAATGTTTTACAACAGAAGAATTCCTGCAATATCAGGAATCCTTGGAAGTAAGTTCAGTAACCCTGAGAAATGTTCACAACACACAAAACTTTGTAAAACTTAGAAATATTTTGGCAGACTGACTCAGAACAAACAGCTTTTGCAGTATCAGAGGAGCTTAGGAAATATCAGAATATTGTTAAAACAACTGAAGACCAGTACAGTAACAAAGGGAACTTCTTTAAAAAGTGCAGGCTGAAAAACATGATATAGTCAACAAAATAAATACATGCAGCACAGAAGTGCTAAATATCACTGAAACAGAGCAAATGCAAAAAAAGAATATATATCAGCTTTGGGGGTCAGATGATTTTAGAAGCAATCCACGTCTTGCAGTCACAGGCCAGGCACAAGGAAGCTCTGAATAAATGAGCACAATCACAGAAAAATGTAATTCTTTTATACAAGCAGGATGAAAGACTTTTATAAAGTTAAAACCCTCAGGCCAATCAGATAAAAGCACAATAGGCTATCAACCAGTTGTTCTCACCTTGGATGGGTCGAATGTAGCTCTCTGTTTCCACCAGAGTGCAAAAGAGCCTTTCCAATGTAATACAAACTGTCGTTGAGCTCTTATCTATCTATCTTATTCACCTGTGTTAGTATTATACCCACATTTGAGTGTCACCTACTTCAGAAGTAATTCTTTTCATTTAACAATAAAAATGATGTAATGCTTCAGCATATGACCTGAAGGATGCCAACAGGGATTGAGATTCCATGCTGAAAAAAAAAATGAGTGGCCTCCTTTACTATCCAGAAAAAAAGACCAAAACTGAAAGGAACTAAAAACTGAATTTGTGTCTAATTTTGCTGTTTTTGTTGTTTTGTTTTTACTTTTGGTATTATTTCTGGAAAAATATTATAATTTCAGTGTTGTTTCCTCGTTTTCTGGTACTGCACACATTTATAACTCAACTTTATCTTCTTATTTTCATTAAGTGTGGTGCTCTATATATTTCTTACCATCAAAAAGGATATTTGCATTTGCTCTTTCCACTATTAGGGAAAAGCCATATTTAGTCCTGCTGATGAGAATACATTTTAATGAAGCTGTACATTTAAAGTAAAAAGTATATAATTATATTTCAGTTTATGCAGTTTAGATTTATTGGAATTCAATACACTTTGAGCTTTATTCTTTCCTCTTTTACCTTACCTTAAATTAATAAATGTTGCTATCCTATAACATGCATAAATATGCGTGCATGTGTGTGTGTGTGTGTGTGTGTGTGTGTGTGTGTGTGTGTGTGTGTGTGTGTGTGTGTGTAATATGGATTTACTATGAATATTCAATCCACACAGATGTCAACATGTTTAACACTGACACAATAGTGTCGACAAAACCATATAGACACACATGCTCTGAGGCTAATCTTCCTTTATAGCCTACGTCCTGTAAGGACTGGTTTAAGCAATAAATTCGTATTTAATTCTGGTAGTTTGTAGGCTTGTAGAGCCGCAATCCAATTTTTATCAGTTATATCTGTTTTAATAAGACATTACCACCATGTATATTATCATGTAGCACCTACAAAGCCATAAATTAAAAATCATGACTTGGCTTGAACCGGCCCTTAAAGGGCATAGACTACAGAGGAATATCTGATTGGCCAGTAGAAGGTGTGTTCTTAAAAGGTTTTTTGATTGGATTATTCATTTATAAGAAGATGGACGTGATTTTTAAATGAGAGATCTGAAGAAGGGCTTGGAATAGCCCAAAAGCAGTTTTCATTCCATTTTATTTTATTTTATTTTAATTTAGTGTTTTAATAAACATTTTTTCATGCCCTATGCCCTGGTGATCACTGAAATTTGTTTTTCGTTATATGTATATTTACTCTGCATTGTTTCATGTTTCTCTAACTGCTTGACCTTTGATATTTGGATATTTGTTCATCATTTGGTTTCTGAGAAGGCAGTACATAGCAGAAGGAAACAATACTATTGTTACTGAGGTGGAATTGGATTACAGACCAGGAAAGGGTCTTACCACGGAAACAAATTGTTTGACTAGAACATTTCAAATGAATTGCAATTCCCTGCTGAAGATAAATTTTAATGAAGTGGCTGACATCGACTTAATTGGAAACCCAATATGAATACATTTTTATCAAAGGTGAGAGAATTAGGGAATTTATTATTTAAGCTAAAAAAAAACAATAGCAGTGTTTACATCTAGAGGCCTGTCTTCATCATAAAGTTACACCCAGGGGCCTCAGGGTTTTGCTTATGCTGATATACGGCACTACATATTCTGATCTCCTCAGGAGATGGCGAGCCCTGAATATCAAAGTAGGTTGTAATTATATTCGGCTGCTCATTGATTATTTTACTGCTCATTGATTATTTTACACCAATGGAAAAAGAGCTTATAAAAACTATAGAGAAATTACAAAGAGAGCTGGAATTACATATACAGATGACATTCAGCAATCAAAACTAGAAGAGATATATTTGAACGTGTCCTTATTTGATACAAAATTAGAATCAATTAAAAGTAGAAAATTGCAAGAGAACATAGAGATTTTAAAAGTGACCACAGTTTTGTTTGGCCACAATTGAAAGATTCTTATATTAAAAGGAATGACAATGTCATACCTATCACATCATATCAAGAAGATATTAGTCATATTGAAAGAAATATGAATACAGTGAATCATGAACAGTTGCCTCCAGGTAATAATTAACTGCATGATACACCTATACATTCGGAAGTCAACTTGGGGGCTAGACCAAAGGAAACTTATGCCTCTACCTCATCACTTCTGCCATCTCCTTTCAAACTCCTGATAAGAGGCATGTGCAATGGATACATTCTCTAAGCAGGGGGAGGAGAATATGGTGACTCTGCATCAAATTGAGAGAACAGGTTTAGAACAAATGGCAAATGAAATAAATATGTTGTTTGACAATCTATCTGATATGATGTTAACTGCAAAACAAAAATCTTTGCTTAATAAAGGTTTGAATTTTGTACCAGCTACACCCTCCTGGATAAATGATTCGATAATTAGTTTGAGACTGGACAGAATGTGATGCTAAGGACTCTCTGTGGCAATGACAACTCTGAAGCAGTGAATATTTTTCATAAACCTAGTACTTATATGCCGCAGAATTCTTCAACTTTGGAAACCTTTATACATGTATGCGAATTAGAGATATCACAGCGATTAAATCAACAAAGACATTTCTTTCACAACTTAGATAAAAAAGAGAAAGAAGCACTGGATGATTTAATGGACAACAAGAATTTAATGATTAGACCAGTGGAAAAAAGGGGAGCCATTGTGCTCATGAATATATCTGATTACATTCACAGAATGAAGTTACTGCTACAAGAAGATGCAACTTATGCTTCTATAAATAGAATACGAGTTAATTTAATGATTCAGGAAGTGAAACAGAAGTTTTTAGCCCTTCTTCATGATAATTTGATTACTAAGGATTCATATGATTATTTTATAGTTGAACAGCCGACATTACCCATTACAAGTGGCCTTCCGAAGATATATAAAAAACAGAGTGATCCACCACTTTGACTCATTGTAACAGGAAGTGGATAGCTAACAGAACTGCTATCCATTATGTTGAACATCAGCTTAAACCTATACTTGAATAGACAAAAAATATAATTAAAGACATCAAACAATTTTTGGAATTACTTTGTGAACATATAAGAACAAGGGATGTTTACATATCATATTACATGTTCAAATTTGATGTCAATAGCCTTTTTACAGTTATACCTAACAAAGATGGTATATTGTTTTTGAAACATTATTTACAGAACAATACTAATTTTATGGATGACAACATTAATTTGTTATGCCATCTCCTAGAGCTTATATTATGCCATAATGTATTTGTCTTTGACAACACCATCTATTGACAAAGATGGGGTGTTGCCATGGGCACACCCTGTGCCAAAGTTATGCGTACTTGGTCTTGGCAGATTGGGATGATAAATATGTCTTTAAATGTGATAATCCTTATTCATCAGCTATAAAATTGTATGCACAATTTGTTGATATTTATTTAATATGGGAGGAATGTTTGGAACATTTGAAAGACTTTATTTCTTATTTGGAAATTACTACCAAGTTTCTAAGATTTATCTTGCACTATTCCTCTGTGGAAATAGAATTTTTGGATGTAAAACTTGTGAAAGATGAAAAAGGGAATATTGACACTCCTCTTCATAGGAAGACATGTAGAAAGAACAACCCTTTGAGATAGAGATAGTATACATCCAAAATATGTCTATTCCAATATTATCAACAATCAAATGTGTAGACTTTCTAGACTATCTACACAAGATGAAGAGTTCAATCAAGCGTTGAAACATCTAAACTATGAATTCCAACAATGTGGCTATAAATGAAAGGAGATAAGCAAAGTAATGGATCATGCTAATGACGTCATAAGAACTACAGCACAACCTTATTACCCCCTGTGGGAAATATCACAACCATTAATGAAACGAATAATGTCCCTACAAATATAATCAAGAAACAATGTAGCATTAATAATAGGAAACAACAGAAGAGATTTATGATGACATTATTAAAAATAATTGGAAAATTCTTACATCTGATAATAGTCTAAGAGATATTGTAGGTGAACAACCCTGCTTTGGTTTTAAAAGAATAAACATCTCAAAGAACTTCTTTGCCATCCTAGGAATAGTGATTCCATCAATAGAATTAGCAGATATGGAGCTTTTCCATGCAGGTCCTGCTCATGTTGCAGATACATCACCAGCTGTAATGAATTTATAACATCCGTCTAAAGGCATTCGCTACTGTTCTAAGGAATATGCAAAATGCAATACTAAGCATGTTATTTATATTGCTAACTGTGCTTTATGTACAAGTTTTTACATGGACAAGACAGACAGACAGTTAAGAGAGCGTATCCGAAAACATGTCAGTGACATCAAACTTAAAGATGACAAAAATCCACTATATAAACATATAGTTAATCATCTAAGTCATTATTTTCAATTTATGGCTTTGCAGATGTTACATGACACTATACGTGGTGGTGACATCATGTTAAAAATAGAAATAACTGAGATAAATTGGATCACAGCTCTACAAGCCTACACACTATCAGAATTAAATGGAAATGTATCGCTTAAAATGGCCCTTAAAGGTTGTAGACTACAGAAAAAGATTTGATTGGCCAATAGAAGGGTGTGTTCTTATAAGGTTTTATGACTGGATTATTCATTTTATAAGAAATTGGATGTGATTTTTAAATGATAGATCTGAATAGCTTGGAATAGCCCAAAAGCTCTTATCATTCCATTTTATTTTATTTTATTTTAGTGTTTTCATAAAAAAAAATGTCATTCTGGTGATCACTGCAATTTGTTTTTCATTATATGTATATTTGCTCTGCAGTCTTTGTGTTTCAATAACTGCTTGATCTTTGATATTTGTATACATATATATATATATATATATATATATAAATTACTCTACTTTTAAATTACAAATTACCATATGATCGAGTTTTACTTCACTGAGACCAAAAACCTGAATCCACACATAACTGAAAGTTGCTATGATCGAAGTACATATTGTCAAACAGTCTTATAATTACTAATGCCCAAGTCTGTAAGCAGTGTACTGCCCCTTTAAAGATTTGTAGTCTGTACATAAGGAAAATGTTTGAAGTTACTTTTAACGATGCTGGAACTACCTAAAATCTGAATAGAACAACAATTTGCCAAAAAAGTAAGAAAGTGTGCCTGTAGCAAAGAAATGGGGTGGTACTTTTTTGGTACTTCTACATTGGGAAGAAACATTTTTGTTCCCTACCCCTTTTTTTGAACGTATTGTATTATATAATAGATTTTTAGATGACATACTTGTTCTTTGGAAGGGGGATGAGGATGAAGCTAGAAATTTTGTTGAATATCTTAATTCTACCACCCCATTTCTTTCTTTTACACACAGGTGGGACAATGAAACAATTGATTTCTTGGATATTAAACTCACTAAGACAAGTGGAGGTTTAGAAAGCAACATACATACAAAGGAGACATATAGTAATTCTCTTTGCACTTCTCAAGTTGTCATCCATTACATCAGCGTAAAAGCATGATTAAAGGGCAGATGGTTCGATTGTCACGCCTTGTGGGCAATGATGAGATGTATCAAAGGGAGATGTACAAATTAATAGGAATGTTTTTGGATAGAGGATATCCATTGAAGTTGTTGATTACAGTTAAAAAAGAGATGATGAAAAGGAGGTTGACATAATTTAAACCCATATTGGTAGAAAACAGAGGGACCATAGATGCAAAGGAAAGAATAGAACCTTCTTATTCTAAAACATTTGATTCAAGAGCCCTTGTCTTGAAATACAATTTACAGACATGTAATATTATCGAGATTATTGGGAAATCTTGGAATCTGGCATTTAATATGGATATGCAAAAAGAACTATGCCAAACACCAAAAGTAATTTTTTCAAGAGGCTCAAATATAAAGAACTTATTTGAAAAGCCACAAAGTAGATTTACAAGGTCACTAATGTACAAATGTGGGTCATGCAGGTACTGTAGATACATCAATGATGGACTCTATCTGACAGTAAGGGGGTACAACAAGGCAATTCCAAGCCTGGGTAAATGTAGTTGCAACACTAAGAAAGTGGTTTACCTTGTGACTTGCACGACATGTGCAGGATTTTCCTTTGGGAAAACTATACGTAGATTAAAGGAAACAATAGCAGAACACCAGAGGGCTATTAAGAATAAGAATAATCATAACACGTTGTATTCACATTCCAATAATTGTGTTAACTTTAAAAAGTTTATATTTTTTGTAATTAATAGGGTGATGATAAGTGAAAGAGAGGGTGATGATAACATCAGAGTTGAGTCTTTAGAATTTAAATGGCAGGTGATTTTAGATGCAACAACTTACCCTGGACTCAACGACCATATTTCTATTAAGCCCATTTTGAAGCAAAGGGCTATGGTTGTTTGAAGTCATTTTGCTTTGTTTTATTGGGAAAAAGCCAGTAACAATTTAAATAAAGGTTTCAATACTAATATGTGTATAATGAGTGTGTTCAAAGTGAGTGCATAGATATTTTAATACATGTTTTAAGCAAGTTTAGTACCGCGGTGGTGGTGCTGCGGTGGTATTGTCGCCTCACAGTAAGACGCTGTCTGGTTCGATTCTCAGCTAAAGCGTTTTCTGCATGGAGACATGCGTGAATGGGTGTACCTTTGTTGAAGGTTGTCCGTCAGGCCCAGCAAGCCGGTATGTAAAAATCAACTGCCAATCATTAGCGGACCGGAGTTCCGCTGTGGAGACCCCTAACCAGGAAAAGCCGAAAGACACACACAGCATGCATGTTTTATGGTTTATTTGAAAGCTACAACAGTATGTTTATTGGGATTGTAATTAATCAAGGAAGTTGATTGGTCAATGTGCATGTGGAATTTTGTATTTAAACAATGTGATTATGAGTTCCTTTTACTCTGAAGAAGCCATCAGTTGATGGTGAAAGCGCTTAGTATTTTGGAGCCTTTTAGCTCTTCATTAAAACAGCTTGATACAGTCTGTGAATTTGTGTTTTTGTTTGTTTTATTTAGTTATTACCCTGATGGGTTCAGTGTTTTTACAGGTTTTAAAGATACTTTATTATTAAGTCCAGGTGGTACATCCGCCTGGAATTTGAGTATCCATTCCTGCTCAACACCTTCTGTACGACTATTCAAATTACCTCCTCTTTTATTAACAGGGACTATTTTAAGTACAAAAAAGCTTAAACCAAGTGTGTGACCTTCTTCTCTGACGTGCATTGCAAGTGCACTGGTTTCCTTAGCATTCCTGACATCCCTCCAGTATTCTGTCTTTCAAAGGACGATTGGTCTTTCCTATGTAAAAAGCATAGCAGATTGTGCAATAACTAAAGTAAACCACGTTCTTCGTTTGACAATCAGCATAAAAATTAGACTCAAAGGTGAACCTCTTGTGTGGATGTAAAAAGCAGCCTCCCACATGTATATATTGACAGGCTGTACACCTCCTACAACAGTACATACCTAACCTGTCGGATTGATTATAATGTTGCACATTGTCAGTCTTGTAGCAGAGCTGTCTTTTCAAGGACCTGTTGTTCCTAAAGGTGAATCTAGGTTCATGTCCTATAACTCCTTTTAATTCTTTAACATTAGAAAGAATGTCTCAGTTATTCTTAATAATATCGCACACTATATTAATATTACTAGCATATGTGAGTGGCATTCTAAGTGCATCCATCTCAGTAGTATTATTAGGGCCTGTATAGATGTTATCACTACTACATACTCCAACTTGCGTATTATAACATGGTTTACAGCTACCACTTCTCTCTCTCCATGCTAGTTCCAATTGTGTGTCTATATCGTGCTCTCTCTATACTCTCTTGACATAAACTCTTGTTTTAGCACAAATAGTGCTGATTGTAAAGCAATATCATCATTATGCAAATGCATAACACGATGAATTTGCCCTTTCAGGACATTTGCTCTAGTATGTTTAGGGTGCATACTGCTGTTATGAAGTACAGTATTCTTCTTGATGGGTTTCTTATACAAAGTAGTAGATACTAAATGAAATGCATCTCTACTAACCTTGACATCTATAAACTCTATCTTCCTGTCAGAATATTTATGAGTAAATTTAAGGAATGTAGTCACATTGTTGATGTATACAATACATTCCTTAAGGCGCTCCTCTGTATCATGGCAACACACCCTGGTAGTGTGTTTGACAGAGCAATTTAGAGGAGAAAGTGCTATGAGGGCTGCTTTCCAACATGGTGAAATACCAGATGGGGTCCTACTAGGTGAGTACATGACCACCGCTATTTTGTAAGCAGTAGCCAAACATTGTAAGAGGAAGTATGACAACCAAATACTCTTTCTCATCCCCCTAAAAAAGGGTGACTACTGTTATCCACTGGACCCTTGGCTTATGATGCCATACCTATCAATGTCTGCTGAGGATGCATACAATAGAACACCATGACACAGAACACCACTAAGCACATGCTTGGCATGCTGAAAGCAAGATTCAAATGTGTAGACACATCCAGGGTACACTCCAATACACACCAGAAAATACATCACAGATGGTCACCATGTGTGCCATGCTGCACAACTTGGTAACATCAAAACACAGTGGGCCACCAACTGCAAGTGTGGGTGACCTACCTCAAGAACCCCAGATATCAGAAATGGAGCTATCACAGCTGTGACAGAATGATCAGGAGGACACAGGGGTGAGAAGTAATAGGCATGGGGAAGTAGAATGTGGCCATATGTCTTAGCTCAGACAACAGGGCAGCATCTAGCTCACACCTCTGAGTTATGATAAGCCCCCTATACAGAAGTATATAGACAAAACAGTGATGTTCACACAGTGTTGCCCACAACAACAGTACAGAGTACAACTAATACAAATAGCCCATTAACTGTCCACATTGAACATCATATGTAATGTAATCATATGATTCACCTGTTATACCTTATACACATACACATGACACAGCAAGAACCAAATCTGGATACCTACAGAGGAAACCACCACAGGTGATTAAAGGTACGGCAACAAAGAGAACCATACTGGCATATGTCTGGCATATCCAAGGTGTGCGTAATAGAAAGTGTTGTTGTCCAGTTAGGATTTCATCATACAGAAGAGTAGTACAACAGCCAGTACCATAACAAATCTTGACCCATGCAGTGTATAGGAATGTATCAGTACAAACAAAACCTAATTGCAGGGGTTATACACTAACACTGATGCATCACATATAGCATAGTGATGTGTAACAGTATCAGACAACCACCTATGCAGCATACAGCAGCATGAGTGATGACAATATGCCAAGGACCAGCCAAAATGAAACATATCTATGTCACAAACAAGTTTCGTATTACACACCTGATGTGGAATGTTACACATAAGACAACACTGCAATGCACAGGTTATTGCTGCAACATGCATCATTTAGATGTAAGAATATGTTCAATCATGCAGAGTATCAGTGACAGGCAGTACACACCATCCATGGAACATGCATCATTGTTTGTGTTACAGCAACTTAGGTGTATATGTGTATGTAAGCAGGTAGATATGGGAAGGCACACATGGAAACTACCAACGTTACCGGATCTGTCTGTACTTGTTGATGAATGCACCATCTGGCACAAGGATGCACCTGTGGGTTAAAACTGAACACAAACAACATGTAAGTATACACCTCTGGCATAACAGAAGGCAGAGGCACAAAAGGCAACTGATCTCACTAACAGACTATGGAGACACTTACATGACAAGCAGTAATGTTATCCTGATGCTGATGGACCTATGCAATCGAAAGGCACAGCAGTACACATAGTGACGACAGTGTTATCTGCACATTGTTCTGGTAATATAACATGCATAACACTTGTCATGTCAGTGACAAAGATCAGCACAAATGTGACCTTCATGATATGTTAAATGGCATCTCTATCCGAATCTGTTAAAACACCAAGGAAGAACAAGAGGAGCTTATGAAAAATTAATAATCATGCAGTCACAGTTAGATGTGATGACAAAAGACAAGTTAAATGCAAAGCCATCCTTACATTCCCCAGTCCCATCGAATGGTATAAAAGCTACCACTGTATGAGTAAGCATCACTGAATACCTGTAAATCAGACTTCAGACGTACATTTTGCAGACAATCCCATAAAGCGCCATTATCTGCAAACCTACTACAGATGTACAAGTGAATCTGCATTACAGATGGATATTATCACATTTCAACCATATCCAAAGTTCACGAGGGCAAGTTTGCTTGTAGCCATATAGCTGCATATGGAGAAAGCCTCATGATAATGATGGACATGGATCCATATGCATGCATGTTAGGGAAGTCTAGCCCCATTGTTTATGTAACTGACATATTGATGTGCAGAGAATTTTCCAAACAAAAAAAAATACATGAAATATGTGTTAAAAGTTTTACAAAGAACATTGTTAACATAATAGAGTGATAAAGGGCATTGTGTTTCACCAAAGCAGCTGACCTCATGATAGCTTACCTTTTGGATAATAGCAATCCGGTAGCTATATGTAACAGTGAGGTCAGCTCAGCACAAACACCTATTAAGTACTGTTTGTGCCATACATAATTAATGAGGTTCAGTAACATACAATGTTTTGTAATCCTATCAGCTAACTTCCATGTAAGCTCTAAAACCATGGTGCTTTCGCTAATACCCTGGTGTATGTGTACAATACTCAGTGCAGCTGCCCAATAATTATCATTTAATGAGATCATCTGTAACAGAAGCCCAATGCCTACCAATGGTCTGCTACTGCCTTACATGTGACACTTTTATAATGTGATATTGATACATTTTCCTATCATACCATTGTTGCCTGCAAACTGAGTAGGATGCTAGTGAGCAATATTTTGAACACATTTTTCATTAACCTTACAACAATTTAAGAAAGTGCCGACTGAGAGGAGACTGCAGTGTGTCTGGGCACCCAACTAGATCAATGAGGAGAATCTCTAGATGCTGGCTGTCTATGCTGGACATGAGTGGAGGATGCAAACCCACCAGATGAATTTTGCACAGAACACCATTTCAAACCAGACTGACAGGGAGCTCCAAGGTTATACAGGGATCATCAGGACAGGCATGCAGGTCCAGCATTAATACTGCAACCTTCACCATTGAGACCAGGATGACCCACAGAACAGGATCACTCAGGTTTGACACCAGCCCTGGACACCTACAGAAAGTGCCAAAATCCACACTTTAGCACCTACTGTTAGCATTTACTGCCTATATCTGATTAGTAGGGTTCAGAGCTATTCCATGTATAATATGTGTATGAATATGATTGGAGAGCTCTAAATGGAAATAAAATGTTATATCTAAATATTGATGGAAGTCTAATTGTGCATACTGAGGACATCAGCACAATAGCTGGGCCAAACAAGCAGGTATGCAGGAGGTTATGGGCTGGATCTTGTAAAGTTCACTGAAGCTATTTCTGGACAGCACAGAATGTCAAAGGAAGACTTCAGCATACCTGCTGCGGATGTGATCTCAGAAGATATGCTGAAGGCAGCCTGAGTACTTAAGTATTTAGTGTACAATAATTAGGGATTCTGCACACGCAAATCTGATCCCAAAACACATTGTGAGGTCACAATGTAACTTAAATGTGACAAACAGCCATGTAGACTACAGTTATAATGGTTACATTTTACCTGTGTCCACCTGAGAATTTGTAGGCTTCTCTCCAAACTTAATTTGTGCTGTGAATGAGTTAACTTTTTACTAACTTAAGAGCTGCATGTTTGAATTGGACACCCTGTATCAGTAATAATCCATGTCACACTTATTTTCAGTTGCTTTAATGTGTTTTTTAAGCTTTCAAGTCAAACTCATGCAGTGTGCATGGTTCTAACATAAGTATAGTTTTTTCTTGCTTAAATTTATGTTGACAAGTTATTTGCTATTTACTTTGCAATTGTAACAGTCTTTTAATTTTGCTAGATTACTTCTCTTGGAACTTTGCCCTCTGCTCTGATCTACTAGCATCATGACAAATGTGGTGCATGCTTTATTTCCCACTTCTACTACATAAGACATTTTTAAATGTCAGGATACATTCAGATAATATTTT
This sequence comes from Protopterus annectens, assembly GCF_019279795.1. Classification (NCBI taxonomy): domain Eukaryota; kingdom Metazoa; phylum Chordata; order Ceratodontiformes; family Protopteridae; genus Protopterus; species Protopterus annectens. The sequence continues at coordinate 142,097,169 of NC_056734.1, read as the reverse complement.
TATTGTTTTTTTGTCATAATTTATTTCACATATAGTCCTTTATCTCAGATATTAATATCTTCTCAATAACTGCAGTCTTGGGATAATGTCCTCAACTCACCTAAATATTCATATACAGATTCAGTAAGCATTCTGATTAAAGTCTAACATTTCTGTCTAGTATCTCAGGTTGTCTATAAATTATGTAATTTGTAATAAGCTTAACAGATGCACATACGTCTTTTGATTAGGCTTTAGGATTCACAAATCTCTTCATTAAACTGTAAGTTTCCACACCACAAAAAGAAGTATGAGCCTTTTTCTATCATTGGTAGTAGAATGTTGTTCCTTTGTGTCACAACAGTCCTACTAGGTTTAGGGTTTCAAACAAATGCAGTTGATTACCTAGCACTGTTATTTCCTTTGCAGAAAATGTATGCAAGGGCTGGCGTCTTTAAACACTGGAGATCATGTCACAAAAATTAACTTGAGCAAAATCCACATTGTTTAATTATAACCTAGTAAGTAGAACTGCATGACAAACAGTAGCATTTAACTCAAGCCGCATGGCTTTGTAGCTGAAAACCTTCACAATATACAAAGTATTGAAAGCAGATTGCAATGATAAGCACAGGACTTTAGACCAGCTGAGGATGGGAACTTATTAAAGCTGCTTAAACTGTAGTGTTTACTCTTAAAAATATGTACCAGCTATTAACCAAATTATAATCAAGATACTACATTTGTATACTCATTATATCTATCTACATCTATGTATAAATTACTATCAAAATTTTGAAAAAAAATGTGCGAGTAATTACGTACTCAAAACACATTATTAAAATTTACAATAGCGATAAATCAAAATAACGAAACAAAAAAGTCAACAATTCGAAATTGAATTGTTCACATTTCTCAAACTTACCTTAACATCCGGTGATGTTCAACACACGTTTTGCAGGGAGGCAAGCCCCCTGCTCCCGCTATGTGGGGGGGAGTGCCCCCAAACCCCCTGCTGCTTATATATTACAACTCTGAGATTGCACTGCAGTGAAGAAAAGGGCAAAGTTCCCAATCCTCACTGTAGTGTGATCTCCAATCAATATGTTGATCTCACAACAGTGAATGCACACTAGCATTCGCTGTTGCGTGTTCGACATTTTCGAATTGCCATTATGAGACTTCAGTAAACTGCCTTCTGACAATCGAAGTTTGCATAATGGCATTCAAAATTTTGATAGTAAGCCATATAGATAGATAGATGTGTGTGTGTGTGTGTGTGTGTGTGTGTGTGTGTGTGTGTGTGTGTGTGTGTGTGTGTGTGTGTGTGTGTGTGTGTGTGAAATGAACACACTGATTAGAAGTACTAGTCATACTATATTCTTAAGTAACATAAGGAGGGTAGAATGCCTTTAACTGTACATCTTCCAATTTAATTTCTTAAAAAGATATATGTGGATCAGTGTATGTGTGTTTGTCTCTGTGAGTGACATATATATAGATAGATAGATGTATATCATATATATCAAAAATTCATTTAATCAAAACGCAACTGATCGAACACAACTTGTCAATCTGCAGCCTATCAAAGTAAAACAAAATAAAGCAAAATATTGTTTTTGCAGGTGGGGCAAGCCACTATGCACCCACCCCACACTGCTTGCTACTTATACATACCATCTCCAAGATTGCACTTCAGTGGGGAAAGGGCAAACTCCCCAGTCTACACTATACCACAATCTCACACAGAAAAAAGACATAATGTTTGATTTTTGATTTTTGATTTTCAGTCAGCTGTGCCAGCTTTTTTCCATTTGACAACTAGAACATCTGGCCAATTATCAGTAACCCACATATATATATATATTGCCTGCTCACAGGTGATCTCCTGGGTGATCTGTACAAGGCCATGTCCCACACCCGAATTAATGGACATGCTCCACCTCAAAATCCAAATCCACCAGAGCCAAGAAGAAGAGACAAACCTTTCTCAAATAACAATACGGATATAACATGCTGCTGAGGGACAATCACCATCAGAGAGAGATGGAACAGAATCAGAGTCAGAATCCCAGTCCATGTGAGCACCTCCTCTCACTGACCTTGAAATCTTGAAAGGATGGGATGGATGTGGGATCGAGTAGGAATCACGAATCATTCTCATCTCTGTATCACTGCACACAGCAAACTAATGGGTATAGTATCCTAAGTATTCTGGTGGGTGAGGAAAGCCACACACACACAGGCAGCTGGCATAAATGCCCTAGGGCAGATAGCCTAGTATGAACCTATGAACCTATGAACCTATATATATATATATATATATATATATATATATATATATATATATATGTGTGTGTGTGTGTGTGTGTGTGTGTGTGTGTGTGTGTGTGTGTGTGTGTGTGAATGATAGTTGGCCTGTCGTGTCCAAGATGAGATAAGACTCCCTTTGAACAGTACTATAGATACTCTAAGCAGGTGCTTTTAATCAGCACAGCTGTATGTGAATAAGATCAGAATAGAGATTGAAGGAGACTGTCTGCTGCTGAGCTGTGAAGTTTGGGAAAGGAAAAAGGTTGTATTTCTTTGGCCATGGAAAATGCTGCAACATCTTAAAAAACAGGGATTAGGAATCAGCAGAGTCCTTTCTTCTAAATAGGCACTAAGAAAGGAAGACACTTCAACAGGGACTGTGTTTCTTGCTGTTATATAAGAGCGTGCAAAATTAAGACTGCTTAGAATCTGTCATTGAGAACATCTGCAGTTAACACTGTGCTTTCTTTTTGTTGTTTACAACCTGAATCAAGGAATGCAGTGGATGTTACCTCCTCTGAAATGTTTTTGTAAAGCTGCATCTCTTTTCTTTATAGTGGACTTAAATCGTTACCACTGACAGTACTGATTGTGCTGTGGTGTTAATCACACATGTAGCACATGCTGTTTGGGCAGCCTTGTCCCATTCAAGCTGATAATGCTTTAAATGGGGGCTCTACACAGTGATTTAGTCTTTTTATTTTACTGTAGCTTAATCATTGCACTGAATTTGCTGTACAAAATATTGTGACCAAGTACACTCAATATAGGAAAATGACTGCAGCTGAACAAGAAATGCAAAAAGTTTTTCTTGATCAGCAAAAAGACTGTGCAATTCATAGCTCTAGGTAGTTGTGCTCCACCCAGCCAGCAGTCAGGAATGTCAAACTTAATTAATTGATAGACATTAATAAGCTAAGCCAGATAAGTTCTGTACTTGCCTTTGTTCCTAAAAATGCAAATATCAATTAAGGGAACAACCAACTGTTAATTGATAATTTTCATAGGTTCATAGGTAGGTACTAGGCTATCTGCCCAAGGGCATCTGTAAGCCTAGCCAGAATGCGTTGGCTTTCGCCACCCCCTTAGATTAGTTCCCTGTACCTCTGTCCAGCAGAACCATTAGTTCCCTGTGCCTCTGTCCAGCAGAGCCACTGCAATGATCCGCGGGGTAAATTTTCTGTTTCCCATCCACTCATCAAGGTTTCTCTTGAACAGTGTTAGTGATGGGCTTTGCTTAATGTAGATTGGCATCCTGTTCCAAAACATGGGGAGTCTCTGGGACAGGAATCTATCCCTCCAGCAAGTCCTATTTATTGTTATGGTGAGGTTTAGATCCCTAGACCTTGTGGCTCTCGGGGATTTGTTTTTTTTTAGGTGGAGCATGTCCATCCTTTCTGGGTTTGACATGGCCGTGTATGTCAGGCAGAGATCACCTCTGAGTAAGCGGTATGCAACCAAGTACAGCTGGAGTTTCTTCAGTTGGGTTGCATAGGGCATCTGTTTGAGGCCAGTAATCCTCTTGGTGAGGTACTTCTGTGGTCTTTCCAGCTGTTGCAGGTGCCTTGTAAGGTACATCCCAAATGAGGCGTTGTACTCTATGATGGGTCTGATGAGTGATGAGTAGAGGGGCACAATAACCTTTTTTGTTCTAGATGCGAACCCTTTTGTAATTAGGTGGGCCACATGGAAGGATTTTCTATCCACCTTGGCAATATGATTATCAAAGGAGAGATTGTTATCTACTTGTGTCCCCAGATCCCTTATTACATTTTCTGTATTTGGGAGACTACCATGTATGTGGTAGTTCATGAGTACTTTGCTTTTTCCAAAGGGGATGACTATGCAGTTTTTGGCATTTAGCTTGAGGCAATGATTTTGACACTAGGTATCCATCTCAGTGAGACCCTTCTGGAGGTGTCTGTATCAGCCGGAGAGTCAATTATAGCCCCCAGTTTGCAGTCATCTGTGAACTTGGTCAGCCATAGTCCTCCTTTGCTTGCTTGTACCTCTGAGAAGTATATACTGAATAGGAGTGGACCCAGGACCGAGCCCTGGGAGATGCCACTTGTAACCGGTTTAGAGTCGGACCTAGAGCCTGCAGCTCTCACCATGTGGGTTCTATCCGTGAGCCAATTGGCAACCCATCTCGTGATGTAAGGGTTTATGTTCAGGCTGGTGAGCTTGTCTATAATACCAGAATGGGGGAATGGTGTTGAAAGCCTTTGCGAGGTCTAGGTAGGCTGTGTGGACCTTCTTTCCTTCATCTAAAGCCTTGGTAACTGTCTCAAAGAAGTCCACCAGGTTTAGGAGGCATGATCTGACCTTAACAAAACCAAACTGGGTAGGGTCCAATGTTTGGAGGTTTCCAATGTCTCCGTTAATGAGTTCCATGATGATGCGCTCCATAGTCTTGCAGACCAGGCTATTCAGGCTTATAGGGCGATAGTTCCTGTGGTCCATTGTGGCTCCACCTTTGTGGAGTGGGACAACTGTTGCTGTGTGCCACTCTATGGGTATGTAGCCTTAGAGAGGCTGAGTTTGAACAGTGTGTTTAGGTGAGGGGTTAGTTCATTTTGGAGTTCATGTAAGACACAGCCTGGGCACCGTCCGGTCCCATTGAAGCTGTGTTTTTGGCTTTGGATAGGGCTGTTTTAACCTGTGTGTCACTGATTGCCGGGGCTGTACATTCTTCTGGTATGGCTATGGGCCCTTTAGGGAGTGAGAGGGGGTGAAGTTTGCACTAAACCTGTCTGCCAGAATGTTGGCAATATCAGTTGGTTCAGTGTATTTTGTGCCATTCTGCACTAACTCAGAGCAGATCTGAGAGTTTCCACTTAGGTTCTTGACATAGTTAAAGAACGCTTTGTGGATCTTTGGAGTCCTTCACAATTTTTCTTTCAAAGCTAGCCTTGGATGATTTTATGAGGGATCATACTTTCTTGCTGATACTGATCAGGGATGTATTTCCTTCTTGGGATTTTACTCTTTTCTGTACTAGTTTCCTCCTTCTATTGTATAGCTTGTTTATGGCAGTTGTCCACCAGACTGGTTTCCTTTTCTTGGAGGAGTGAGTCTTGGTTTTGCTTGGAATCGCATGATCCATGCATTCTTGCATGTGCTCATAGAGTGCCTTTGTAAGGGATTCAGCAGCTTGGACAGCGTTGTCCTTTAGCATGGGGGCTGCAAACCTTTCTACCTCGGTCTTAAGTAACTTGAAGTTTGCTTTTGAAAAGTTTTTCACAGTGGTTTCCTTGATTGGGGGTGGGGGCGGAATGTGGATATCCAGAGTGATTAGTCTATGGTCTGATCTAACCAGTGAGGGGTTGACCTCCAGTGTAGAACACCGGTCACCCATGTTGGTGATGACCAGGTCCAATATGTTGTCACCTCTGGTGGGGGTGTTGACCAGCTGATCCAGGGCATTTGAGTTTATAAATTCTAGGAAGTATTGGGCAAGGGAGTTAGTACTTGAGTAGTTCTCCCAGTTAATGTTTGGGTAATTTAAATCACCCAATATTAGGGCATTTGGTAGGACCGTCATATTTTCCAGTGTCTCCAGAAATGCAAAATGAGGGTCCTGGGTCATGGTGGGTGATCTGTAGCAAGCTACAATTTGGATTGCAGTTTTGCCCATTGTTAGTTGCACATGGATGATCTCTGAGGCATTGTGCTGCACCACTTACCTGGAGGTGTGGGTATCCTTGATGAATATGGATACACCCCCACCTTTTGTGTTTCGTTCCGGGTTCTGTGGCCAAAAAGTATGGTATGAGTTATAGCCTGGCAGTGCTGGGGTGTCTCTGGAGCCTTAAACCAGGTTTCTGTTACTGCACATATATCAATGTTCTCCATACTGAGGAGTGCATCGAGTGCATGCATTTTGAGGTTTAGACTTCTGGCACTGAGTAGCATTACCCTTAGTTTTTGGTTACTTGTGCTATTTATGGTGGTGGGTTTGTCTTTTGAGCCTTGCCTAAAAAAGGCACTATGGTGGTGGCAAAAGCCTTGGCCAGTATTCGAAAGCCTAAGGGTGATAGGTGCAAGCCATTTCTTGTGAAGCAATGTGGCTTGTCGAGCATTTCATCCCAGGTGGACAGATCCTGGATCCCCTTTGAATGACACCAAAAACTTAGCCAATTGTTGAAATTGATAATTTTTTCTTTATACTGTGGCATCATTCTTGGTGAGGGCAGGATGCTACTCAGGGTCAGGTTCATACCAGCTTGGGCTACATGATCAGAGAGCTCTTCCATGTCTCTTTTCATGTAGTCCAGGGAGGTACGTCTCAGGCCATTCACACCAACATGGACAATGACAGAGTCATATTTGTACTTGTTCTGGAGCGACCTGAGTGCTTGTGTTATGTGGTGGATCCTGGCGCTAAACAGCAGCTAACTGCAACCTTCTCCTTGTCAAGCCTAGTTAGTGGGACATCAGTGTGCCTGACTATAGAGTCGCCTATTACTAGTGTGTTGGGTATGTTATTTTGCCTTAAGGGCTGTGATTGCATGGCACATTGATTATGTGAAGTATGTGTTTCATGGTTTGTGATGGGGTGTGGAGGTTGCTTGAGTGTCTGCTTTGGAGGTCTCTGTTGCTTTTGCAGATTTTTATTTAGAGCCTCCGAGTATGTTTTCTTGTATTTATGTGTGTGATTTGCCGGTGTTGGTTTAGTAAGTCTATGTGAGACTGGTGGTGTGTTGCAAGTATTTTCCTTCTCCTCTTGACTGTCAGTTCTAGTCTTGGGTTGAGAGAGCTTTGCCTCTAGTTTGGCTGTATAACTGCATCTCTTGCATATATTAGTGTTTGGCAGTAGGAGAAGAGGGTTGTCTGTGTACATGAGGCAGTTGTAACATTGCCTCAAAATGCCCAGATTCATCAGTTGGACTGGAGAGTACACCTGAAACTGCCCTTTGGACATGCCTGAATAGGTAAAGTGAGCTATTTTACTGATTGGCAGGTAGGGACGTATAGAGAGCCTTGTCCTTCTGGACAGTATAGGGGGGGGTCTAGTGCTCAGGTTAATTCATACTTGCTATGAGTTTTGAGCACGTGCTGGGCTGTGAAATGAATAGTTTGAGTGCTTAAGTTGAAAGTCTGTCTAGTTCCAAGGGAAAAATTGAAGATTACACTTCGTGGAGCCGGGAATAGTTTAACCCTAGCTAACTGGCGCTGCATGGCGTGCAAAACCACACAAATGCATTTTTTATAGCAGGGAAATGAAAAAGATAGAAATTAGCCCAAAATGGCCAATAAACTACTAACTTCTGGGCTGAAACCACTCCTCCAGGGACAGACAGGCTGCTCAAAGCTCCCCTCTCTCTCAGGTGAACAGAGAAACTTACTTCTATCCAAGTAAGGTATGGGCAGAAACTCCAAGCAAAAATTCTGCTTCATTATGTCAGCTTAGCCCTTTACTGAACAAAGTAACCATTTGTTTTGTGTGAAGCACATTTCTTTATGCTTAGAAACCACTATTTTTAAACCTGAGCTAAATAAATGCTAAGATACTTAGTCAAAATAACTGCTTCCTGTTTCCAGTTGTGTCTACTGAAGATTTATCTATTATTCAGTATTCATTGGGACATCCCCACTGATTTCATTTTGCAGATATCAATCCTGATACATATAAAGGGCCCATCTTATTTAAATGTCATGTTCTGTTCCATGTTGTTTAGCTGGTCCAGTGCCAGTTTTTTTTTTTTTTTTGGGGGGGGGGGTGTTACTGAGGATGATGCTTGTAATTTCTCAGCAATTACTGTTCTGTTAGGGAAATAATGGAACTTCTGAGTTGTAATTCTTTATGTTTAATTATTCTTATGTCCTCTGTGTGAGTATTTAATTACACATCAGGGTCTCTTCTGCCGCATGTGTCTGAACAAAGATATTCATTCAGGCCTTCTTTTTAACCAGCAGAACTCCTTTTACAAACATGTTGAATCATAAACCCAAAAAGTTTGTTGTCTGCTGGACATGGCAGCTTAAGGTTGCACTGTTAGAACTTTTTTACTAACTAACAAGAGTAATCCATGGCTGTTAACCTTCATGATACCACCCTATAATTTTGTTTTGCAAAGGCTGTGTGTGTTTTTTTAATAAAAGTGAGAGAACTACTATCACTACATTATTCTAAACTGTATGTACACTAAGTAGTGATGGACACAATGCTTCAGATGTTTGTTAAATAATATAAAGAAAAATATTTCTTAATATAGAAAATAATCACACGCGTTTGGTTTTTTGCTAAGAATTATTTTATAGAAAATTATTAAGACTGCTTTCTCTTGTTCATTGCATATTGGACACTGCTTGTGAAGATGCAAAATGGTTGCCATTATTTTTGAAAGGAATATCTAAAGCCTTGTCCAGTAATTCCAGTGATATTATTCCACCGTTACAATACTCATTGGGTTTGTTAAAGAGCATATTAATTTAAGGGTCTTTGATCTGAATAACCAGTCAGAATCAAAAATTTCTAAAACAACTATAATAATATTAATCAATTACATTTTTTAATTTGGGTTTGAATTGCAGTCATTTTTACTGACATTTAGCTACTTTTCATGAAAGTTCCATCAGCTCTGATTTCCAGAGGCTTGATGTAGTTAGGAGAGTTTCTTTGGGGAGTTGCACTTACTTTCAGTGTATACAGTATGGATAGTTTCTTTGAGAAGATGCAGTAGAAGGGGTCTTGGTTGGCTGGAAGTTGTAATGATGCAGAAATGCTTGTAATAAATTATTTGAAAATGTGCATGGAATGGTAATAACAACATCTGCATCCTATGTCTTGATACATGTATTTATCACACAACGTTATCAGAGTACAGTATACTCCTTTGTCAAGGCACATCATTAGTGGATACATATGCTTGCATTTGGTTATGTCAGCAAGGCACTAAGACAACTGAAGTATAGCTATGCATTTGGGCAACTGCTGCTGCTACTGTCAGACTGCATGTAGGAATGCTATTTGTTTAGTTTAGTGCTTGCCCTTTTGTAGCAGTTTTGTGACATTCGAGCCAAACTATATACCCCCCATTTTGGGGGCTGTGGGGAATAGAGCACCCTACGTAAATACATTTTAATGGTTTTGTTCCTTTCATTTGTATTTTTGTAATGGTCACAAACACACGTCTATTTTGCTTGCATTTGCTATTTTGTCTACCACTTGAAGTGCTTGTGGTCCACTGTTGTGATTGACTGTAAGTCAGTCAATTGTTTCATTAACTGCTGAGATTTTTTATTTTTATTTATTTTACATTTGTTGACCGGGCTAGTCTAGCTGGATGCATGTCCATTTTCAGTAGAGGCCCAGGGAGAAAAGCTCCACTAACATAATAGTAAAATTAGTAAAAAAAAAAAGTAGTAAAAAACAATGCTAGTAGAACAGCCAACAAAAATACATTAGGGGAAAAAATTCCTAAACAAAGGTATTGCTAAAATGAGAGAGAAACGTGTAGCATTGATATACACAAGACAGCATTTGTTAAGTCATTTACATAAGGGGGACTAACACTAATTATGTGAGACAATTGTTTTTTTTTGAGTGATTGTCAACAGTAGAACAGCATAAATAGTAGGTTATACTCAAAAGAACAGTTGTGAGACAAGAGGCAATAAAAGTGTCATTCAGGGTTAGTACAAGGGCAGAGCCATTGGGAATTAAGGATGGTTTTTAGATGCTTCTTGAAAAGGGGCGTGGAGGCTAGTGATGTAAGCTCAATTAGAAGCTTGTTCCAATTAGGACCAATAGAGTTGGAGAACAAACAGTCCCCAGCTTTGTTGTGGGATTTATGGGAGGCCGCTAGGAGCTTGGTGGCTGAACGCAAGGATTATACATTTTTATAAGGGCTAATAAGAGTGCAGAGTATGGCAGTATTCATGGGGTGATAGAAGATTTTGTGGGTGATGCTAAGCTGCTGTAGCAACAGTTGATTTTGTAATTCCAGCCAACCAAGTTGTTTAAGATTTATGCAATGGTGGGTGCGAAAAGGAGCTCCTGTGGCGGCAAATCTGGCAATGTTGTTGTATGAAGTTGCCAGTTTATTGATATTAGATTTAGATAAGTTGGTAAAAATTGGTGAGGCATAGAGAAGGGTAGAGAGCAGGTGTGTTTGTGTGATGGTAGTTCTAGCTGAAGCAGAGAGGAAGGGTTTAAGCCTATATAGAGATCCAAGTTTTCTATTGATCGACTTGATGGTTAAGTTAATATGAGAATCGGAGTTAAGATTATGATCTATTGTGACACCTAGAAGTTTGGTGGTAGAGTCAGAGTATATTATTGTGCCATTGTTAGATGCTATATTGAAATCTAAAGTAGAGGATTTCTGTGTAGGTGTGAATAGTAATAATTTAGCTTTTTGGGGGTTAAGAAGGAGTTTTCAGCTGCTGTAAATACTTTTTGGGTAGTAGTCTGTAGCTCAGCTGGGGATGGTGCTGAACATATCAGTATTGAGTCATCTGCATATTGAATGCAGGTGGTTTGTGGAAGGGATATATTTAGATCATTAATAAAAATAGAGAAGAGGAGTGGTCCAAGAATGGAACCTTGTGGGACTCCAATTTTAATGGGAAGCTGAGAGGATATGTGATTGCCCCAAATAACTGCTTGCTGTCTATTATCTAAGTAGGAATTGAACCACTGGATTGCCTGTGAGTCTAATGCCAGAGATTTAAGGATGTTTAGTAAGAGTTTATGGTTAACCATATCAAAGGCCTTGGAGAAATCTAAGAAGAGAGCTGAGGACAGCAAGTTGTTATTATGATTTTTATTAATATGGTCTGTGAAGGATAAGAGTGCAGTAGTTGTGCTGTGATACGGTCTAAAACCGTGTTGGCAGTCAGCTAGATTGTTTTGGAGAAGATGGTTGAGCAATTGCCGATGAATGCATCTTTCCATGATTTTAGCTAATGGAGAAAGTTGGGCTATGGGATGGAAATCAGAGAGTTCATTAGAGTTACCCCCCCTTATGTAGAGGAATGATATGAGAGACTTTCCAGAGGGATGGGATAAAGCCTTCAGTTATGGCTCGATTTATTAAAATGGAGACAGAATAGGCAAGTACTCCAGCTGCAATTTGCAGATACTCAGCTGGGAGGAGGTCAGCTGAGGGTGTACAGAGTTTAAGTTTCATAAGTAGGGTGTGGGTGAGACATGTTGAGACTGGTTGCAATTTGAAAGTGGGGGGTTTATTGGTCAGGGAGTAAAGTTCCTGGGTGTCAACAGGCAACAAGGTCTTGGCTAGGGAGGTGACAGTGTCAGAAAATAATTTGTTGAAAGTGTCAGCAATTTGGATGGGTGTACTCTGAGTGAGGTTGGAAGGAGTAGGTGTTTTACAATTTCCTGGATGTAGTAATTTGTTGATACCTGACCAGAATTTCTGAGGGTTTTGGTGTTGAGCTTGTTGGAATTTCAAGTAATATTTATTTTGTCTAGGAGTATTAATCTCTTTGTTTCATTTCTAAGCTGCATAAAGGTTTGGTGGTCAAACATGTTTTTAGTCGTACGCCATTTAGTCCATGTTCTATTTCTCTGTAGCATTTTTTGCTTGGTCTCTTTGGTTAGCCATGGAGCAGATTTTGCTCTGGTTTTAATAGAATGAGTGGGGGCATGGTGGCTAAGAATTTGCAGGAAGTTATTGTTGAAGTAGGAAACTGCCTCCTCAAGAGGTATATATATATATATATATATATATATATATATATATATATATATATATATATATATATATATATATATATATAAAATGGTTGTGTGTGTGTGTGTGTGTGTGTGTGTGTGTGTGTGTGTGTGTGTGTGTGTGTGTGTGTGTGTGTGTGTGTGTGTGTGTGTGTGTCCATTATGAATTTTTATTTTTCTAGCTTACACTTTAAGATAAATCAGCATTGCTCCAAATTAACTTATATTTATAATACATACACTTCTTGAGTATGCTAATGAGGTCTCTCCCCTTTTTCTTCAACAGGCAACATGCAGAAATTCTTGGAGAATGCTAGTGATAAGTCTTTTTTGTATTATTGGTCACACGTGAAATGGACTGAAGAATAAACTAGCAGATTTAGGATTTGCTGTAAACAAGGTGGATTATATGGCCAGGAATTTGTACGTCAGAAAAGTATGTGATGTTTGTTTCTGACAAAAATATGTATTGCATTCATGTAGTCATTCCCAGCTCTCTATTTCCCACTTTTAAGGGGATAAGATTAATTAGTTAAACATAGAATTACAGGTCACGTTTCTCATTATCTCATTTGAAGAAGAGTGAGAGTGTAGTCAGTAAAATGCAGTGGTATTTCAAAAACACTTTGAATAGCTGACTACATTCCCCCATGTCTCATCATAATGTAAGTCACTGAAGCTTAAAGTGGATGTGTGACACTCACCACAGAAGTACTTCACCAGGTATCCACTCACACATGTCAGCTTAGCCGCTATTCCATGAAGGGACTATTCACCCTGTGCTTTTTCCTTCCAGTTATGGAATATGACAAAATCCCCATGCAGGTCTGGCTGAAAAGGAAGGCGCAGATCGGCTCCCATAGCTCCAGTATGATAATTGCAGAGAATGATAATGAATAAAGCATGCCCAGAGCTGGGGGACAGGTGCATGCGATGGTACTGTCCCAGTAGAACAAGCCAACACTGATGATCAATAGCTATAGATATAATCATTATGAAAGATACTCCACTGAAATATCTTATTGAGAATGTATTGAAAAATGGATGAGCAAGTACTGGATTAGGCCTGTTAGACCTGAAATAGTACCTGGAGTGGAGTTAAGCAAGTCAGTGCAACAACTCCATACCCATATTCAGATCAGTTCAAGTCAGCACATCTGATACCTCCTATTGCATCAGAAGCATCTACTTACAATGGTATTCAAGCCACAGTTCTGGAAAGGTGTGTACAGGCAACCAGAAGAGAAGCTCTGCAACATATGCCATGGAAGCAGGGCCTACTGCAGCTTACCCAGGGCATGATGAGAAAAGGAAAGGCTGCTGAAGTGAAAACCTTTACCTTGGTGGATTCCATGTAAGTCTAGAATGTACAACTGAGGTCAGTGACACTTAACTTACACCAAAGGTAATGCCAAATAGTGACCATGCCTCATGATAACAAAAGGTAACAACACCTGCCTGGCACATAGTTCCATGAAGTATCATGGACAGGGCCTTCCCAACATGGATGGCTCTAGCATGGCAGCTATATAGTATACACAGGAGGCTTAGGATTGGAGATAATGCAACATGTGGCATTCACTGTATTGTCTAATGGCCTGTAAATGTCAGCAAGACTGTAACTAGATGTATTCAGTACCTTGATATGTCTGTCTGTCTGGTGGATATGAGGTTACTCTAGGACCACAGTTTGGAATGTTAGGTTTCCAAGGGCTATCGTTGAATAATAATAATACTGTATTTCTTTCAGCATAGCCCCCATGGCTGTCTGCTCTACATGTGACAGATACTCTGGCACTGGGTCCAGAAGATGCGGCTACACATCAAGTGTGCAGCATATCCAGAATGTCAGCATGACATCATGGATGTCCTGGCTCAGTCAAATATGTTTGCAAAGGGATCCCACAGCGTTTGGAGTCTTGGAGGAGGTACCCTCTTTTGAATGGTTCAACGATAAATATATCAGAGGCTGTCCTAGAAGCTACAATCGCAAAGTGTCATAGACTCACCATCTTCTACCTCTGTTCTGCTGCCATGTTCTGCTCTGTACAGGAACTGTCTGCCACATCCCTTACAGACCTATAGGGCAGTATGAAGACATAGCATAGGTGGTATCGTACTATATATAGAGTCAAGCATATTAGCTTATGTGAGTTTCACTGTGATCTGCTTTATACACAACAGTGTCAATGCTCTTAAAAATCAAGTGGCCTGCCACCATTGCCGAAGAAGAGCAAGTGGGTGCTTTTCCACAAATCAATATGCCAAGTGATGTCTGAGAAAGGCAAGTAGGGGGTACATCAGAACATTAGCATATCATCTTTACATATGACTATGGTATTTATTTTAATACTTGCACTTTATACCTGGTTATTAAACATGTTTTTTATTTGTTTCCTTAATTTCTTTTGTGAGCTCCCCTCAATGCTGAATGTGAACAATGCTTTGAATAAATTCTCCGTGGTGATGGAGAACATTGTGTTACATGTACTTGGCAGTACTTCAGTTTCTTGCCAATAATAAAGTTCCCTCTGCTAGATTTATTTTCTGTGGTGGTTCTGCAATAAGATTTCCTGTGTTAAAGCCATTCAGGAAGCATCAGAAGTTCAAGGACAGGAGAATTACAACATTCATTGTAGCTCTACAGTTTGGAACAGTTTCTTGTAATACATTTACTTTTCTCTGACTTTCTGAATTTTGCTAGATTGTGCATTGACTTTTAATACATGTGGACTTTTTGACTGCACTGGTGGTCCATGTAGTGACTGTCATCGCATTCCTATTTGGATTTCAGTTTTTGAACTGTTTTGTGTGCTTTGGAATGTGCACTTAAACTTGAGTAAAGGATCTGTCCATTTTTGGTGACTTGTCTCATTCTGCTACCTATGGCAGTAGACAGCTTGAAACTGCACATTTTGTTTCACTCCAGTATTCAGTATATTTTAAGTTAGTTATAATTTTACCTTGTGTCTTTTGTCCAGTTCAACTTATTGACTTGTATGTGAGGGCAATGCACTTCTTTCCAGTAATAGGCTACCCCACGGAGGATTATTGCTGCCACTTTGCAATGTAAGAGAAAGAGGAAGTGTATTCACTATACATAAACTATCTATCTTGTTAAACCATATATGAATAAAAAGCAAAAACCCCATTATCATTAATACCAAAAACATAAATCAGATTGTCCATAATACATATTGAATGTAAGCAGATTAAATGGTCTTAAATGATTTTGCTGATAATAAATGAACATCAGTTTTTAGGGATTAAAACAAAATACTACTTGCAAAATCAAGAAAATCTGATTGCTTAAAATTTCATTCACTGCTGGGAGGTTAACTTAAAACATAATGAGTGTCTCATAACTTCATTGGCACAGACATTTTCAGGCCTACCATTTCCTAGTATTCAATTTCCTTACCAATAGCGTTAAAAGTTATCTTTTTTCCTGTTTTGCAAAACCACAGTAATGCTGCTGTCAGACTGAAGCTGAAGGCTATGTGCAACTCTTTTGTCGTGTTTGCACATAGAGCCAGTTGATGAGCAAAATGCCTTTCTTCAGTAAAATTATAGCATTTGTGAAGTACTTGAAGTGATCTAAAGAGTTGTGAGCAGCATAAAAAATTAAAAACATCACTGAACTTGCTGGCAATTACTTCTAGTTATACCATATGTGGAAACTGTGGAATTAGAACAAACATTATCTAAAAGGTGAGACACCTTTTTTGTTCTTTCTGATGTTTTTATAACTTGAGAGTAGAAAACGTCTGTGGGAATTATTATGTATTTTCAGCTACGACATATTTTACTTCAAGAGAAAAACTTCAGACATAGAAAATTCTCTTAATAACTGCCGAAGAAAGATGATGGCAAACATTTCTGTATGTATTTTGCAGACAGGCAAACAATACCGTTATATCCTCTACACAACAGTCTTTACCACAGTATTTTTTCTTGGATTAACACTAAATTGTGCAGCTTTGTGGATTTTCCACAAGAAATTTGAAATTTGGACCTCCACAGTCATTTACATGGTAAATCTAGCTTTCTCAGACCTTCTCCTTACCATATCCTTACCTCTAAGAATATATTACTTTGCTTTTCGCAAATGGCCGTTTGGAGATGTTATGTGCATGATTCCAGCAACTCTCTTTTCAATCAATGTCTTCTCCAGCTCTTTTATGATTACTCTGATTAGTTTGGATCGGTATTTGGCTATTGTTTATCCAATAAGATCACGACATTTGCGAAGCCAGAAAGCTGCCAGAATTACTTGTGCCATGGTTTGGGTATTTATGCTCACTGTCAGCTTTCCTTTAGGGTTAGCTCATAAAACAACAATGGATAAGAGGAATGAAACTCACTGCTTTGAGTGCCACCTACAAGATACTTGGAAGAGTGCAGTGAATGTCTTGTTAGGGACATCATTTGTTGGGTTTTATGTCCCATTTATTGTCACACTGTTCTGCACAGTTGCAGCCATACGGACACTGAAAAACTGCAAAATGGATTCAGATGTGGTGGACAAATTTAAACTCATCAAACTGTTTGCAGTTAATATTATTGTCTTTGTCATTTGTTTTGGTCCCTTTCACAGCATCATAATTCCTTATGCCATGGAAAAGGCAGAGATACTTCATTCTTCTCAAGATTTCTTGTCACATGCTCATATAATAACTTTATGTTTAGTCAGCACTAACAGTTGCATCGACCCAGTTATCTATTTTTTTGCTATCAGTTCCTCTGGGGTAAAATCAAAGATGCAAAAAGATGTGTCAGACAAGAAAGAGATTGTTCAGAACTAAGAAAACCAGCCAAACAGTATGGCTTAGGCTAATAAAATATTTAAAATAAGACTGTTTATTAAGGTAATTTGTTTACAGTGTTGAGAATAATCATGACTCATGGCTCCAAGACTCCTACCTGGCATTTAAACCAGAATAGTGCTTTGATTTGTAGGATAATGCTTGCTGCAGTACAAGCAACAATCTTTCCAGATATTAAAAAGTGCAGTGTGTGTTAAATTTCACAGCAGTGACAGGAAAAAAATCAGGAATAACTGTATTTCTAAGGGTGAAAAAGGTACAGTGCATTATTTTCTAGTAAATTTATCAGAAACATTGCAGGTGAGTATTTAATCTTGTCTGAGTTTGACCTTCAGAGACAGGCCGTAGATGTTATTGTGCAAGGATCAAATACTGAATATTCATTTCTGTCTGGATTCAAACTGCATTCCATTTCTGCATTTAAGAAGTCAATAGGCTACCGCAAATGTTTCAGCAAAGAATGAGTGGTTGTTACACTGCTGCATGGAGTACAGTTAGGTTTGTAAAGACCGGTGAGGCACATGCCCTTTGGCTTATTATGACTTCAGTGATGCATATGAGGTTATTAGCATTTGAATTCCATAACAAAAACTAATCATATAGCTCTTATCTTATCTGTAAAATGGCACCAGTTCTGTAGCAGCACTGCTACACTGCCCACAAACGCTAATCCTGATTTTCAGAGATGCAGTAGGCAGAAAATAGAGTTGCATCAATGAACTCCATATTCCATGCATATTTCCCTTTAAAAGAATATTTTGAGACATACAGCCTATTTCCATATTTTGTACGTACTGAAGTCAGTAAAAAGTACTACATTTCTCACTTGTCTATGTAAATTTTGATTAGCTTGTTAATTACATGATATCTGAAGAGATGATAGCGTAGATAAGCATGATTTGTGATACTAAAAATGTTAGTAGTCTTGTTAAATGGTTTATGTCACCTAGCTAACTTAATGGTGAATATATGTCGAGAGTGTGGCTTGTTTATGTTTTTTTTTTTTTTTTTTTGCTAGAGGTGAAGGAATCCTTGTAATAAAAGTGTTGTGTGCAATAAATATTGCAATAAATATTTGCATATCATATGCAGTGACTTAAAATACCCATTATTTTTATTTATTTATTTATTTATGTATTTATTTATTTAATATTTGTTAACCGGGAAAGTCTGACTTGGAATGAAGCCAATTTTCAGCGGAGGCCCGGGAAGAAACACTCCAGATGTATGTCTTTGTAACATTAGCACCTGAAGAGGTAAAATGATACATTTGCAGTAACGTAATACGACCTATTTGCTATCTAAGATCAAACTCTGAACATTAACTACATGCACATTTATAAATAAGACTGAACATAATAAGAACAAAAATAACATCATTCCTGAGAATGTAGAGAAACTGGTGACATTTGTATTTTAACACTACCCAGAATGTAGTACCAGTGTCTGTGTGTGTGTTTGTGTGTGTGCGTGTGTGTGTGTGTGTGTGTGTGTGTGTGTGTGTGTGTGTGTGTGTGTGTGTGTGTGTGTATATATATATCTATATATAGATATAGATATATCTATATATAGATATAGATATATAGATAGATAGATAGATAGATAGATAGATAGATAATCTAGGTATATAGAAATACATAACAAGTACAAATACATTTCAGTATTTATATGACATATCTTGAGTGTCATTGCCACCTGACACTTTTTTTTTCTTTTTTATACATTTTTAAATGGGTTAAGTCCCACTTTCACAGGATACCTAGGATCTCTTTCTTGTCAACTAATTTTCTCAAAGTCGCATAGTAGACAAGTGGAGGTTGTAGGAATCAAACCTAGAAGAATTTTGTTTAGGAGCTCATAGCCTTATTAGACTACAGTAAACAATCAGACTGTAAGGAGGTGACCAGGAAATGGAATTATCATCAGGACATAGATAGGTTCCTACATAGGTTCCTAGATTAGTATTAGGCTAACTGCCCTTGCGAGCCATTTTAAGCCTAGCCAATTATCCCTTGTGAGACTCATGTTAATCATTTTATCTGCATTAAGCTTTTGAAGTAACAATGCTTTTTGACACCAGCAATACAGCTGTTATATACAACAGTGGAGGCAGCCCAGCTATTAGCTCAGAATTCAGCACGTGAGAATTGGATTTTTCCTGTATTTCCAAACGTAGCCAATGACAGAGTCATGATTGCATTTGTGGTTGTTTCTTGTTTATGCAGATCTTCACAGGACAAGTGTTAATGAAATTCTAAGAACTCACATGCGGGTGCAAACAGATAATTTCCTAATTTGGCTGCCCTTTTAGAGTAGAATCAAAATATTGCTAGTACACAATTTTCCCCACTAAAACTGCAAAATAGGGAGTATCAAAGTAAGAAAAATAAGCTCACATTTCAGATAACTAATCTAATATTTTGCTGTAAATCAACAGAACTTGACAAAGTTGTGCACAAAGACGATACTTAAAAAGGATCAAATGCATTAGAGTCTCTTTGTGTATGTATCATTTACATATAGATGTGTCTAATCCAAGGGGTAAAAAGGTCAAACAAACTTAAGTAAAAGCTCTAAAAAAGACCAAGCCAAGCAGGCATCTTCACCGTGTAATACCTTAAACCTCCTGTTGTGGATACCCATGGAGTATACATGTTAATGACTCCTTAACGGTGTACCACTGTTTCAGCTATATGGCTTCTAAAGCCCATGAATTTTTGCTTTTTTTAAGTGTTTACAGGGACAGTCAGGCCAATAAAGCCAAACCCATTAGCTGAAGAAATGCCATGTTTTGCCCTTTTTCTGAGCTTATCAATACAACATAAGTGGATCAACTTATTTTGCTTTCGTTTTGCATATTTCATGACAAAGAGAGCCATTGCACCAAATAAAGCTGACAGATCATCCAAGAAAATATGTGTTTATGTCTCACGAGTTTTACAGAGTTAAAGAATGAATAAATAAATGCAACTAGTCAAACAGACTACACATGCTTCTGGATCATTGGTTTGATTCTGAACTCCAGTCTCATTTAGCACTTGCATGTTCTCCTTATATCTCTGTAGGTTTTATCCAGGTACTCCAGTTCCCTCAAATATTCTCAAAACATGTGGTCTGAACTGTACACTTTAAATGTCCATGTGCATACACAGCACATATACTCTTGTCCTTGTGGCCCAGAGTTCGGCTGACAATGGTCTATACAGGATCAGTTCAAACATACAGATAACAATTAAATAATATAATACAGAGACATTAAAGGATAATTACAACAGCTAATACCAACACTAGACTATCATATTATCAGCCTGTGATATCTCTGTTGCACCCTGATGTTACTTTGCATGGTATTTCTCTGTGCTGAATTAAGAATAAGTGTGAATGTCAGAGTTGTAGTATAACTATCATGCTTTTCAAACATACAGTCCACTGTCCCCCATCCCAAGTGTATTTGCTTGATGTTGTTATAAGCAGGACAGTGATATCTTGAGGCTCAATGGCAGCCCATCTTATAGGTTCATAGGAGGTTACTAGACTAGCGGCCCTAGAGCCTTTACAAGCCTAGCCATGTTACTCCCAAGTATCCTCATTTGTTCTTTTTTTCTGGGTATTTTGCAGAATGAATTTATGAACAGAGCGGGTCTGTGATCATAAGGGACATGGGTGCCACCCCAGGGGCAAGTTTTGGTATCCCATTTAATTATCTCAGTTGTGTGTGAATATGGTCAATAAGGACCGCTGTTTTACATGAATAGGAAGTCTATTCCAGAGAAGCAGCAGTCTCTGGGAGACATATCTGTCTCTCCGGCAAGATCTGTTAATGTCACAAGCTAGGCTGATATCCATACAGTGAGTGACTCATGAGCCGTTTGACTTGCAGAAGTTCATAAGTTCATAAGTGTGTACTAGGCTAATGGCCCTGGAGCCTTTACAAGCTTAGCCCATAGGATTACCCTGGTATTGTGCCACCTGACCTTAGTTCCCAGTGCTCTGTTGAGTAGAGCCACTGGAGTGACCCCTGGGGTGAATTTTCTATTTCCCATCTACTCATCAAGATTTCTCTTGAAGAAGGCCAGTGAGGTGCTCTGTTTGACATGTATGGGAAGTCTATTCCATAGCATGGGCAGTCTCTGGGTTATGGATCTGTCCCTCCAGCGCGTTCTGTTGATTGTGGTAATGAGGTTGAGGTCTCTGGAGCATGTGGTGTGAAGGGTTTGGGATTTCTTTAGATGTAGCATTTCTAACAGAGCTGGGTCAGACACAGCTTTGTAAGTCAAGCAGAGATCACCTCTAAGTAGTCGATATGAGACAGAGAATAGTTGGAGTTTTTTGAGTCTGTCCCTATAGGACAAGTGTTTAAGGCCTAGGATTCTCTTTGTGACGTACTTTTGCAGCCTGTCCAGTTGTTGCAGGTGTCTAGTGAGGTACATGCCAAATGGGGCATTGTACTCGATGACCAGCCTAACAAGGGAAGAGTAGAGGGAGACAATGACCTCTTTCTTCCTGGATGCAAAACCCTTAGTAATGAGATGTGCCACATAGGACTTTCTGACCACAGTGGCAATGTGGTCGTCAAAGGAGAGGTTGCTGTCAACCTGTGTTCCCAGATCTCTTATAACACCTTATGTGTTCAGTGGACTACCATTGATGTGGTAATTCATGGGAACAAGGTTTTTCCCAAAGCGGACGATGACACATATTTTGGCATTGAGCTTAAGGCCATGGTTCTGACACCAGTCGTTGGTCTCAGTAGGGCCTTTCTGTAGGATATCAACATCATTTGGGGAGTTAACAATGGCTCCCAACTTGCAATCGTCTGCGAACTTTGTCAGCCAGTCCCTTCGTGTTGGCCTGGACTTCTGAGAAGTAGATACCAAACAGGAAAGGACCCAGGACCAATTCCTGTGGGACTCCACTCGTGACTGATCAGCAGTCTGACTTGGAGTCAGCCACTTTCACACTGTGGGTTCTATCTGTGAGCCAGTTTGCAACCCACCTAGTGATATAAGGGTTGATGCCTAGCTTAGTGAGTTTTACTATGATTCCTGAGTGGGGAATGGTATCAAAGGCCTTGGCCAGATCAAGGTAGGCTGTATGAACCACTTGCCTTCATCCACAGCTATGGTGACTGACTCAAAGAAGTCGACCAAGTTGAGCAGGCATGATCTACCCATCACAAAACCAAACTGTGTGGGATCCAGAGTTTCGAGACTCCCTATATCCTTGTTCATTAGGTCCTTGATGATGCATTCCATAGCTTTGCATATCAGACTTGTCAGCCTAATGGGGCAATAGTTCCCAGGATCTGTAGTTGCTCCTCCCTTGTGGAGATGGATGACTGTAACAGTGCGCCATTCAGTAGGGACAAAGCCTGAGGTGAGGCTTTGATCAAACAGGGCACACAGGTGAAGTGTCAGTTCACTCTGTAGTTCAACAGCCAGGGATATTGTCAAGTCCCATAGAAGCTGTATTCTTGGCCTTGGACAGTGCTGTTTTAACCTGTGCAGCAGTAATACTGGGTGCCTGGCAATCTACTGGTATTGTGATTGGTCCTTTGGTGGGGGGAAAGGGGTAAAGTTGGCGCTGAATCTGTCGGCCAGTATATTGGCGATATCTTTCAGCTCGGTATAGCAGGTACCATTGTGCAGTAGCTCAGAGCAAATCTGAGTATTGCAGTGGAGATTCTTTACATAACTATAGAAGGCCTTGTGGTTGTCTTTACTATCTGCTGCAATTCTGATTTCATAGCTAGCTTTAGAGGATTTGATGAGGGATCTCAACTTTTTGTTGAGGCTGATAAAGGAGTTTTTCCAGAGTTGGGACTTCACCTTATTCTGCATCAGTTTCCTCCTTCTGTTGTAGAGTTTGTTTATGGCAGGGGACCACCAGATTGGCTTCCTTTTTTTGGAGGAGAGTGTCTTGGTTCTATTGGGTATGGCATTTGTGTACATGTTCGTACAGTGCATTGGTGTATGATTCTGCGGTCATGCAACTATTCTTCATTTGCATGGGTACTGTGAAAATAGCTACCTCTGTTTTTAGGAGCCCAAAGTTAGCTTTGGAGAAGTTTTTCATGGAGGTTACCTTTGCGGGGGGGGGGGGTGGATTTCTAAGATGATTAGTTGGTGGTCGGATCTAACCAGGGAGGAGTTGACTATTGGTGTTGAGCAACAGTCGCCCATGTTAGTAATGACCAGGTCAAGGATGTTGCTACCTCTAGTCGGGGTAAGAACAAGCTGGTCCAGGGCATTGGAAGTAATGAATTCCAAGAAAAGTTCTCATATATTCTGCGTCTTAGATGTCTCTCAGTTTTTCTGACGTAGAACCCTTCATCTATCAGAAATATAGTAGAGAAGGAATGGGAAATTTTTAGTGATTTTACTGATCTCCCCAAGCTTATAGGGAAGCCAGTGAAAACTGTTTTTCGGAAGGGTAGCAACATTAAAACAATACTCAAACATGGAGAGTTGGTAAATGGATTTTCCAACCAAAGCAAGGGTACATTCAAGTGTGGGGCCTGTTCACAATGAACAGTATTTCACAAACTGAGAAAATATTCATTTTGGCTAGGAATAGATGGATTACAGCGTCTTCTTCCTCCAATTGTAACACACAAGGGCTAGTATATATTGCCACGTGCCAGATATGTGAAGGGTTCTAAATCGGAAAAACTGAGAGACATCTAAGACGTAGAATATATGATCACATGTATGAAATCCAAAAACAAAACTCTAAAAATGCTCTATTCAAACACACTTTAGTTTGTAATCGAGCCAAGTTTTTGTTTTTCGTTTTGGAAACCCTTCCTAGGGAAGCCAGGGGTGGCCCTTGGGAAACTAAACTGGAGTACCAAGATACTTATTGACAAATAATACTAGAAGCCAACAGGACAGCAGGATTAAATGAAAATATATCTATTGTTCCTCTCCTTAAGCTAAGAGCAGCTAAGTTGTGAAACACACATATTAATAAATATACAGGCTTTTTATGTTGCTCTTTTTTCTCACGTTTTTCCAGTGTTTAAATAATAAAAAAATTTTCCATTAATGTTCATTCCAAACATGTACTATGTACACGCTGGATATATTTTTTGTATTAGTATGGTAACTAACATGTTTTTAAACACAAAATACACTTTCGTGGCATACTAGATATTTTTATACTAATGTGTATACAACATGTGAGTTTATGGCCTATTCTGTTTGACACACTTTTAAACTAGGTTGCTAGCTTGGGGTTTATTAATTATTTATTGTTTTTAAATATTAAATAATCATGTTATACATTATTGTCTTTTAAATATTATCCATCAATCTTTATATTTTATATCTTGTATTGTATTGTTTTATGTTGGTACGGAAGTTACATTGGCTGGTTTGATATACAATCTATGCACATTTTGCATCTTGTTGCTTTAATAGATAATAGCTTATCAATTCACTTATTTAACACTTTATGTATTTGGTATTTAAATGGTCCTTTGAGTTATACCTGTATTAAGAAGTCAGAGAGATTTCTCCGATGAAAACGTGTTTAACTGAGTTACAGCTGGCATTTATATCTACTTCCAATAAATCTTGTGTGGTTGCGGTTTCTACCTCCGACTGAACTTTTTGATGTACTGGACTAGAATAGTTACAGGAAAGGTAGGAAAAGCACAAACGCGGGCTTTTAGACCAGAAAGTTGAAAGAGATGGAAAAAACTGCCCAAACGGCCAATAAATTACAATTTTTGGCCCAGAAACCACTCCTCTTGTGGTAGATAGGCTACCTAGTGCTTACCACTCCCACTGACAAGCTAGAAGGCTTCCCTCTGACACAGAAAGGCTTAGGGGGCTGAAAAGCTTACAAACAGTCCTGGATACAGCAAATCTGTATCTGGACTAGACTAGTTATAGGAAAGGTTACAAACAGTCCTGGATACAGCAAATCTGTATCTGGACTAGACTAGTTACAGGAAAGGTGGGAAACAAGCACAGATGTGGGCTTTTAAACCAGAAAGTTGAAAGAAATGGAAAAAACTGCCCAAACGACCAATAAGCTACAATTTCTGGGGCAGAAACTACTCCTCTTGGTAGATAGGCTATCTAGTGCTTACAGCATTTCCATTAGGGCAAAGCTGGAGATTACTCTATAGGCCAGGCACATAACCTCTCAGTAGCCTGTAAGATACAGAGTAAAGTGACAGGGCTTTCAGCCTGTCCACATAGGTCATGGTTTGGAATCCTTGTATTTTCTTAATGAGAACCCTTTGAGGTCTCTCCAACTGCTGCAGGTGTCTGGTGAGGTACATGCAAAAGGGTGCATTATACTCTATTAGTCAAGGGTCGAGTACAGTGGAGTTATCTCCTGACCAACGCTATGGTTGCTATGCCTTTGCTTATGAGATGCACTAAGTAGAAGGCTTTTCTTATCACTGTGGAAACTTGGTGGTCAAAGTTCAGCTTGTTATCAACCTGTGTTCCCAAGTCTCACACCATTGGTTTGGAACTCAGGGGGTGCTGGCAATATTGTAATTTGTAGTGAATTCCATTTTGCCAAAGGGAATAATAATGCATTTTTTTGCATTTAGCTTTAGACCATGGCTTTGGCACAAGTCATTTGTTTGTGTTAGCCCTTCCTGTAATATGTTGACATCACTGGGGGATTCAATGATTGCTCCAAGTTTGCAATCATCAGCGAACCTGGTGAGCCAAAGGCTGTCTACTTTGGCCGGGACTTCTGAGAAATAGATGCCAAACAGTAAAGAGCCCAGCACAGACCCCTGTGGTACTCCACTGGTGACAGGTTTACTGGTGGAGGTGGAGTCACCAATTTTGACAGAGTGTGTTCTGTCGGTGAGCCAACTGTCTACCCATCTAGTAATGTAAGAGGTAATCCCTATCTGGGAGACTTTCTCAATGATGCCAGAGTAGAAAATTGTGTCAAAAGCCTGGGCCAGATTGAGACAGGCTGTGTGCACTGTATTACTTTCATCCATGGCATTGGTGACATTCTCAAAGAAGTCTACCAGATTTAATAAGCATGATCTACACTTAACAAAGCCAAACTGGGGTAGGTCCAGTGTTTGGAGGTTGCCTATGTCCTTGTTGATAAGGCCCATCATAACTGTTTCCATGGCCTTGCAGATGAGGCTAGTTAGACTTATGGGTCTGCAGTTCCCAGGGTCAGTTGATGCCCCCCCCCCCCTTTGTGCAGGGGGATTACTGTTGCTGTTCTCCATTCTGCAGGAACATAAACAGTTCTCAAGCTATGATTAAAGAGAACCCCAAGTGGGTCCGCTAGGTCTTCTTTTAGATTGTTTAGTAAACAACCTGGGATATTATCTGGTCCCATATTGGCAATGTTTTTGGCCTTGGTAAGTGCAGAGATGACCTGTTCTCTAGAGATACTAGGCAGAGGGCTGGTGTCAGTTATACTTTGGCACAAGGTAGGTAGGGATGGGGGGGTGAAGATTGCACTGAATCTGTCAGCAGGTTGGCGATATATTCCAGTGTAATATGAGTGATCCCATCTACAATCATTTTGGCACATAGCTGGGCATTCCCTTTTAGACTTCGAACATAGTTAAAGAATGCCGTATGATTATCCTTAGCTAGGGATGCAATTTTAGTTTCATAATTTACTTTAGAAGACTTTACAAGATTTTCTGATTTTTTTCTGTTTTGGCTTAGAGGGGAACTCTTCCTCTGCAGAGTCATATCCCTCTTGCTTTTAGACAACAGTTTCTTCCTCTTGTGATATACTCTGTTTATACTTGAAGTCCACCATAGTGGCTTGTTTTTACAGGAAGACCTGGTTTTGATAAAGTCAGGTACAGTACAGTTTATGCATTAACTTAAGTGTTTTCACAGGGCATTTGTGTACATTTCTGTATAGTGATCACTGGTCTCTGTGATTGTGGGTGGTATGAAGCTTTTATTATCATGTCTTGGTAAGCTGTAGTTAGCTTGGGTAAAGTTTTTTATAATTTTTGTTCCTGTGAGGGTGTCAGTTCCAGTAGTTACTTCAAACAAAACTAATTTGTGGTCTGACCTAACCAGAGAGGCCATCACGCATGGGAAAGTACAGTGACCCCCCCCATGTTGGTGTGTACTATGTCCAGAACATTAGAGCCACTAGTGGGGTGAAGACTATCTGTTCCAGAACATTTATGTTAACAAAGTTTCAGGAACCTCTGGGCGAGTGTGTTTTTGCTAGTGTGTGTTACCCAGTCTATGGAAGGACAGTTGAAATCTCCCATGACTAAGGTGGCAGGCGGTATGGCAAGGGATTCTATTAAATCAAGGTAGGTGGTGTGCGTATCATGGCTCATGGTGGGGGTCTATAGCTAGCAATAATGTGTTATGTTACTTTCCCAGTAGTTAATTGGACATGGAGTAGTTCGAGAGAGTCATGCTGATTTGACCAGTCTTGAAGTGTATTTGGTTGTAATGAAGATGGATATTTGGTTTCTTTATGCTCATTTTGAGGTCTGAATGTGTGGAAGGCATTGTAGCCTTGCATACCCGGGGTGCTCTCAGTGGCCTTGAGCCATGTCTCGGTAACTCCACAGATGTCAGCATCCCCCATGGTGAGGAGTGCTTCCAGGGAGTGCAGTTTCATGTTTAAACTCCTAGCATTAAGCAGCATGACCATGAGTTTGTCTCAATTAGATTTTGTTACATTGGAAAATTTGTTGTTTTGACATTGACTAAAAAAGGCACTATGAGGGAGGTAAGGGTCTTTGCCAGTTTCCAAAAGCCTAGGGGGAAAGATGTAGACCATCTCTAGCAAAGCAGCAAGCTCTGTCTACCATATCTCCCAGGTAAACAAATACTGGATCCCACAAAGGTTGACACCACAAACTGTTGAAAGACAAGAAATGCAGGACAAAACACCTCAAACACCAACGAACTCTTCAGCTATTCAGCTCTTTAATTAAAATTGATAAAAGATGGACAAACCACAGTACCACACTGTAAAGTTAAGCGCTTTTCGTCTAGTTCTATGACCAGACTTCTTCAGACAAAAACAGCAGGCACAAAAGCAGTATATATATATATATATATATGTGTGTGTGTGTGTGTGTGTGTGTGTGTGTGTGTGTGTGTGTGTGTGTGTGTATATATATATATATATATATATATATATATATATATATATATATATATAGTCACGAGTTTAAAAAAGCAGAGTATCAACTAGACAAACTATTGAATAAAAATAACACCACAGGTCAGATAACATACCTTTCATTCACTTTAATACTATACTTAGATCACATACAACAACCAATATTGATTAACTAATTGATGTGGAATGTAGCAATACAGGGTTATTGTGATCTTGATGAGGATGATATTAATTGTGAAAGAAGTGGCCCACCTGCAGTGGTGTTTCTATTAATATATTATAGTCAACAAAACAAGTTGATACCCACTTTCGCTTGGTTGGACTTTTCGATATACTTTTTACTTTTTTGTGTGAGGCTTGAGCGTTTACCCAGATTTTGGCAGAACTCGTTGTTTATATATATATACTAGTTTGCACTTCCCTCCACCCCCTAATTCAACAATTGATTAGTTAATTAATCCACCAAATACAGTCCCTGACTTCTACAAAAGAACAGCAACACCAGGAAAAAAAGGTAATTGTTACCAAAGCCTGAACTGCATCGGACAGTAATCCAATTGCTTCAGGTACTGTGACACAAAATGACTTGAAAAGTGTTTATTGTTTACTTGATTCACAAACTAGCTTGTTTAGGAGCCTTATGGATCCGTTTTTACGGACATGGACACTGATTCAGTATGTGGTTTGGTTTCTAACATTGCAATGAATAGTAAGAGTGACTGCTGTTTGAACACAATATCTTTATTAGTAAATTCATTAAGTAATGACCCTTTTAGGGTTAAATGTTTGAACAATAGTAGAAATGTTTCTGTTTTAAACACCGAAATGAATAATATGAGTGCTTGCTGTTTGGATATGGTGTACTGTATAACAAACTCACAAAGAAATGATTGGTTCAAGGGTGAATATCATATTAATAATAACAACAGAAAAAGTTTGAGTTCAAACAACATCTCAAATGGCCCAGTGAGTGGTTGTTTAAACAACATAGCCTTATGTTACAAAGAGTTTAGTGAATGTGAAACAGTGACAAGGGGACGGGTGGGAGATTGTGTGGTGGAAATGGCTGGAATGTTCAATGTTAACCTTATTGGGAGTCACTATGTAAAGGCTCGTAGTATAGGGCCAGCAACTAGTATGGATGATTTTGGAATAGATAACCTTAGGGAAGTTTCATCACCAACTTCGGTTGCACAAATTAGTGTAAAACCTAAGTTGATTTCCACTGTGTCTCAATTTACTCAATCTGATAATCACAATTTGCATGATGGCTTGATTGAAATTCCTAATGCTCTTTCGAGACACATAATGATTGAACCCAAGCCTTTTAGCCAGGAAGAGCCATCTATTGTGTCTACCCAGGTAAATGGTACTGTGTGGATAAGTTGCTTGAACCGGAATTTGTTTTGAAAGAATGTGAACAGTTGGTTCCCCCTTTAACTTTAATTAAAAATCAGAAAGGTGATTTTACCATTTATAATTTCACACCCTATCAGACTGAACCTACTGTAGTCGAGTTGTTAGTGAAGGACTTTCATTTGTACCTACAAAAAACATGGATATTGTACATACAATTATGAACTTTAAACAGTATATTAGGAAATTAAACTTGCAAGTTTTGTTTAAAGGAGAACACACTGGTGTATCAGAATATCATATTCCCAGCGCCTTTAATCCCATTAGTCATCCCTTGTTAGCAACATTCGAGAAAATTTGCGAAATAGACTTTAGGAAGTTATATATAGAGAAAAAGAACCAGGTTAAAAATGTAGAAAAGAATTATTGGGCAGCCTTTATTTAATTCCGTCATCTACCCATAAGAACATTTAAACCTGACAAAGGTGGTGGACAAGTTGTTATGGGGCAAGATTGGTATACCCAAAAGATGGATTCCTTGTTGAATACTGACACATATATTAAAGTTAGTTTAAATGAATTTAACACAGCTTACAGGAGAATTAAAGAACATTTAAATGACTTGTTCATTGAACAAATCATAAATTTATCTATGTTGAACTATTTAACTGTGTCAGCCCCAAGGACTCCATCTTTATTTGGGTTACCAAAAATTCACAAATCCCTATCAGATCCACCTATGAGGCCTTTAGTTGATGCCCACCAGAGTGTAACTTGGGTCTACTTTATTCGCTCGAAAGATGAAAAACCCAAATCCAAATAGCGCGACACATAAAGAGCGAACCGCAAAATGTACTAAACCGTGAAATTTAAAACCTTGAACCGTCATAGTCGGCCAACCCACCATCCGCAACACACTACCTACCCAAACACAATAAATAAAACACATACATACACTAACCAAAACCCTACTTCTAACCCTAAATTAAAGCACTAAAACCCTACTGCTAACCCTACACTAAATGACACATACATAACTATCTATGCACCATCCTTAACCCCTCCCTAACCCTAAGGTCTGTAACTACCGCACACTTCCCCTACGGAGCTATACCCAAACAAACTAAATATTACACACACATACACTTAATAAAATCCTACACTAAACCTCACATACATTACCTACACAAAACCTTACATACACCACCTACCTATGCACTTACCTTAACCCCTCCCTAACCCTAAGTTCCGTAACTACCGCACACTTACCTTATGGATCTATACCACAGACGGGCCAACTATGCGAATTTGATATTTCCACTTTCACGGTTTTGTTCTTTTGACGTATTCATGGTTCGTTCTTTACATGTTGCACTATTCGGATTCGGGTTTTTCGTGTTTCGAGCGTGTACAGTAGACCCGTGTAACTTACCCTTTAGCTAAAGTAATTGACAACATTTTGAAAATATACCTTGTAAGTGAGGAACAGATATGTAAAGACTCATAGTCATGCTTAAGTAAGTTAAACTCATTAGTACTGGAGGGCAGTTTCAACTTTTTAACTATAGATGTTAGGGACTTGTATATGTCCATCCCCCAAGACAAAGGTATTGATTTTGTCCTTCGATTTTTGCACATGAAAGGAGCTCTTGAAAGAGAGATTAAGTTAGTGAACATTCTATTGGACATTGTTTTAACAAACAACTATTTAATTTTTGATGATCAACTATATGTACAAAAAACTGGGGTGGCGATGGGGGTCTCCATGTGGAGCCAGCTAAGTTAATTCAGTAATGGCTCTCTGGGGAAGAGAATAATTTTTTTCCCATAGTCATCTAAAACGAAAAATTATTTTCGATACACGTTTTTTAGATGATATTCTAATTTTGTATAAAGAGAGCCTGGAGGAAGCGGAATGATTTGTGGAACATCTAAATCATTCAACTACATTTCTAAGCTTTACATATACATTTAATACAGAATCCATAGTATACTTAGACATTGAAGTGTTTAAGGACTCACTCCAGGAGAGATTAGCAGCTAGGATCTTTAGGAAAGATACGTTTTCAAATACTTATTTACATTCCAGTAGTTCCCACCCTTACCACCAGAAGAAATCTGTAATAAAAGGACAATTGGCCCGAGCGGCAAGGATGGTAACCACTGAAAGTGAATTTATAACAGAATGTAATAAGATAGATGAGATGTTTTTAGCTAGAGGCTATCCAAGGGAACTTGTAAATGAAATGATGGAAGAAGTGACCTATAAAAAAACTAATGGCTTTTACATTCCACTTTTCACAAGGTAGACCTTTATTACATAATAAGTTAAATAATATTCAGGAAGCTAACAGGTCTCCGTTGTCATTTATTCTAACTTATGGTCCTGAAAGTGGACACATTATTTCAATCATTAAGAAA
This sequence comes from Protopterus annectens, assembly GCF_019279795.1. NCBI lineage: Eukaryota > Metazoa > Chordata > Ceratodontiformes > Protopteridae > Protopterus > Protopterus annectens. The sequence goes on along the minus strand of NC_056734.1, from coordinate 142,065,477 downwards.
AACTGGGACCTGTTAAGCAATAACTTGGAATTGCATACTTTGTTAGGTCCATAACCCTCTTTTACTTTTAAGAGAGGTATGAATTTGAAAAATGTCATAGAAATGAAACAACACAAGGTTATTAAGAATCCTGGAATGAGTAAATGTGAATCCTGTAAGTTTTGCAAACATATGAGTATAGGGTACTCATTTAATATGAGGGATCATAATTATAAGACTTTGTCAGGTGAATATAATTGTAACACTACTTATTTCTGTATATAAACCAAACCGTCCCCCAGGTCACCGTCTCCTATCCTTTTCCTTAGCCAAATAATGGAATTCTCTTCCTCCCTCTCTAAGAATTTCTCAAAACTTTGATCACTTCAAAAACCCAGCTCCATTCCTATCTCTCCAATAACAGGAAATGCACTTGCACTGTACCTACCTAATCCTGCCTAATACATGTATGCATACATACATATAGATAAACTGCCTTCCACCTTGCCCAATAGGAGTTCAATCATATTTACTGTTTTCTTACAAATGTGTCTTTCATATCATTCTCAGAAGATTTAAAACCTCAGTATAATGGTGACTCTGTATTATCGGCCTCTAATTGTATTTACATGTAAATATGCACTGCATACCATACTATGTTGATATTCTACTGTGCTTATGTTTTACTAGATAATTTTTACTAATTGTTTAATTGTTACTATGTCTGCTATGTTTTGCGGAGCTTTTCTCCCTGGGCCTCCACTGAAAACAGACTCCTTGAGCCCAGTGGACCTCCCAGGTCATCAAACTGAAAATAAATAAATAAATAAATGTGGTGTACCTTGCTCAGTGCATTTTATGTCCCGCATTCTACATTGGAAAAACTGATTGTAGACTGCGGGAGTGAGTGTATGAAAATCTTTACAATATTAAGAAAGGCAAAGTGGAAAATGCGTTAGCCACCCATATTAAAACTAACCCCACACACATCTTTAGGTTTAGAGTAATTGACCACATAGCTGCAGAGGTTAGGGTTGGTCCTAGATCTCTATTATTAGAAAAAAGAGAATTGATATGGCAGATTGGTTTAGATGCCTGTTTGGCATTAATGATATTTGCTCTATTCAATGTTTATTAAAACTGAAAAGTTTATTTAGATAATTAACTAGCATAAGTAATCTTTGCATATGTTACGTGATCGTATTCTTAGTAGTATATTGCATGGTGATAGCTAACCCAGTGTCTTATGTAGATTAGTAGTGGATGTAACATTTAATTTCTTGGAGCTAGGTCTAAATTTCTACAGTGTAAATAATATTAGGTACAAGGTGATTTGTATATATTTAAAATATATCTATTTTATTAAAAATTGATTTAGGTATTTTGGAGTGTTTAGATTATTGAAATTATGTATGAAAATTATACATGTAAGGAATTTTTGGTTTGAATTTGTGGTACACCAACTGTTGATTACATTCCTAGTGAGTGTATTCATCTAACTTTAATGTTGTACTAGTTGTTTTAAATGAATGAAGTATAGAAGTCAGGGAATGTATTTGGGGGATTAATTAACTAATCAATTGTTTAATTAGGGGGTGGAGGGAAGTGCAAACTAGTGTGTGTATAGGCATAAATATATATATATATATATATATATATATATATATATATATATATATATATATATAAACTGCTTTTGTGCCTGCTGTTTTTGTATGAAGAAGTCTGGTCATAGAACCAGATGAAAAACGTTTAACTTTACAGTGTGATACTGTGGTTTGTCCATCTTTTATTAATTTTAATTAAAGAGATGAATAGCTGAAGAGTTTGTTGGTGTTTGATGTGCTTTGTCCTGCAAATACTGGATCCTCCTGCACTGACACCAGAAGCTAAGCCAATTGTTGAGGTCAATCTTTTTTTGTTTATATTGTGGCATCATCCTGGGTGAGGGTAGGATACTGCTTAGGACTAGGGAAATACCTATCTGAGACACATAATCAGAGAGCTCTGTCATGTCTCTCTTCCTATAGTCCAAAGAGGTACTTCTCAAGTCATTGATTCCAACACAGATTATGACAGAGTCATAATGGTACTTGCTGAGTGACTTGAGTGCATGTGTAATTTGTCAGATCCTGGCACCTGACAGGCAGCTGACCGTGACCCTCTCCTTGTCCAGTCTGATGAGGGGAACATCTGTGTGTCTCATTGTGAAGTCACCTATGACCAAGACATTTGATGTGTTTTGCCTTAGGAGCTTATTTGTTGAGACACAGATGTTGTGTTGTTATGTGTAGTGGTTTCTTTATGCTTAGTGGTGAGTGTGGGTGGTGTGTATTTGGGAGGTCTCTGTTCTTTTGGTAGGCTTTTAGTGAGTACCTCCACATATGTGGGTTTATTTGTCATGACCTTATTTTGTGTGAGAGGTGAGGTTTGTGTAAGAGGTGAAGCATGTGTATTGACAACCTGTTTGATGTCTAGTTTGTTTTTACATGACAGAACTGACTCCGGTTCCACAGGGTATTTGCGTCTTTCACATAAGGTCCTAGTTTGCTTTAGGAGTAAATGGTTGTCAGTATACATGAAGCAATTGCTGCATTGCCTCAAGATGCCCATATCAATCAAGCTTGCAGGAGACATGATGGAAAACTACCTGCCCATTTGGCAGGATTTTTCTGAATGTGGTATTTGGGAAGGAATTGGGCTAACTTGACTTAGTCATAAACAGCAAAAATGAAGCATCAATTCAGTTAAATACAGTTAACAAAGTGTTTTCATTGGATGCTTTGGATTTCAGTGAAGATGCACTCCAGACCTCTGGCTAAAGTTCCCAAACATTGAGCAGCTCTGGTAAACTGACTGCAAACCTATGCCAGTTCCTTTCTCCAGCAATCCCCAAATCAGGTGGGTCCTGAGCTACACACTTCTGCCACAAGGGTTCATGGATGCCCTCTTAATGTAAGAGGCCTGGTCTAAGAGCACAGTGATACCAAACAGTCTAGATTTAGCAAGTCTGAATCTAGCCTAAGCTATGTAAGGCAAGGAAACACAATTTCTAAATGAGAAGGACTAAGAAGGAGTCACTTAAAGGTCAAAGTGAGACTGTGTTAGTATACTATTAGCTGACCTGCAGTGGTACCACCCTCTCCACAAACTAATAGATCTTTGAGCAGCTGTGAACAGTGGGAGACTAAGCAGAGCATTTCCTATAGAGGATTTTAAACTGGAGAGGTTTGCTTATATGCAAGTATGGGGAACCACATTTTTGTGAGGCTTTTATACAAGCAGGATGAGAGACTTTTATAAAGTTAAACCCTCAAGTTAATCAGATAAAAACACAATAAGCCATGGGTTGAATTTAGCTCTCTGCTCTCACCACAGTGCAATGTGAAATAAGCTGGCTTTAAGCTCAAGTGCAGTAACAAATGTTTTACAGCTGAAGAATTCCTGCAGTATCAGGAATCATTGGAAATAAGTTCACTGACCCTGGCAAATGTTCACAATACACAAAAACTTTGCAAAACTTAGACATATTTTGGCAGACTCACTCAGAACAGCTTTTGCTGTATCAGAGGAGATTAAGAAATATCAGAATATTGTTAAAACAACCTAAGACCAGTACAGTAACAAACGGAGCTTCTTTAATAGGTGCAGGCTGAAAAACAGTGATAAATGTAACCAAATAAAGAAATGCAGCACAGAAGTGTTAAATATCACCGAAACAGAGCAAATGAAAAAAATATATATATCAGCTTTGTTTGTCAGATAATTTTAGAAGCAATCCAAGCCTTGCAGTCAAAGGCCAGGTACAAGGAAGTTCTAAATAAATGCTCACAATGACAGAAAAATGTAATTATTTTATACAAGCAGGATAAAAGACTTTTATATTATAAAGTTAAAATCTCAGGCCAATCAGATAAAAACGCAATAAGCTATCAACCTGTATTTCCCAACTTGGATAGGTTGAATTTACTACTCTGTTCCCACCAGAATGCAAAATAGCCCTTCCAATGTAAAACCTTAAAGGGCAAAGACTATAGAGGAAGATCTGATTGGCCAATAGAAGAGTATTTTCTTATAAGGTTTTATGATTGGAGCATTCATTTTATAACAGGATGGATGTGATTTTTAAATGATAGACCTAAAGAGGGGCTTGAAATAGCCTGAAAGTGCTTATCATTCCATTTTATTTTATTTTACTGTTTTAATAAAATTTTTTTCATGCCCTAATCCTTGGTGATCACTGCAATTTGTTTTTCATTATATATATATTTGCTCTGCAGTGTTTCTCTAACTGCTTGATCTTTGATATTTGGATATTTATCCATTGTTTGGATTCTGAGCAGGCAGCACATGGCAGAAGGCTATGATAGTATTGCTACTGAGATGGATTTGAATTAGAGACCAAGAAAGGATTTTGCCATGGAAACAAATCGTTTCCCTAGAACATTTAAAATGAATTGCAATCTCCTGCTGAAGATAAATTTTAACAAAGTGGCTGACATTGATTTAATTGAGAAACATGATATGAAGACATTTTTATCAAAGGTGAGACAATTAGAGATTTTATTATTTAATCTCAAAAACAGCAATGGCGATGTTTACATCTAGAGGCCTGTCTTCATCATAAAGTTATACCCAGGGGCCTCAGGGTTTTTTCTTATGCTGACATACAGCACTATATATCCTGATCTTCTCAGGAGATGTCAAGCCCTGAATATCGAAATAGGTTTTAATTATATTTGGCTGTTCACTGATTATTTACATCAATGGAAAAAGAGCTTATAAAAGCTATAGAGAAGTTACAATGAGAGCTGGAATTTACCTATACAGATGACATTCATCAGTCATAAGTAGAAGAGATATATTTGAATGTATCCTTATTTGATACAAAATTAGAATCAATTAAAAGAAAATTAGCAAGAGATCATAGAGATTTAAAAAATGGCCACATTTTTGTTTGGCCACGACTGAAGGATTCTGATATTAAAAAGAATGAGAATGTCACATCTGTCACATCATATCAAGAAGGTACTAGTCATATTAAAAGAAATATGAATACAGTGAATCATGAACAGATGTCTCCAAGTAATAATCAACTGCATGATACACCTATACATTCAGAAGTCAACCTGGGTCTAGACCAAATGAAACTTATGCCTCTACATCATCACTTCTGCCATCTCCTTTTCAAATTCCCGCCAAAAATCACGTACAATGGATACATTCTCTAAGCATGGGTAGAAGAAAATGGTGACTCTCTATCAAATTGAGAGAACAGCAAGTGCAGAACAAACAGAAAATGAAATAAATACATTGTCAATCTATCTAATGTTCAGTTAACTGCAAAACAAAAATCTTTGCTTAATAAAGGTTTGAATTTTGTACCAGCTACTTCCTCCCAGCTAAATGATCTAATAATTAGTTTGAGACTGTTTGGATGGAATGTGATGCTAAGGACTCTCTATGGCAATGACAACTCTGAAGCAGTGAATATTTTTCATAAACCTAGTACTTATATGCCACAGAATTCTTCAACTTTGGACACCTTTATACATGTATATGAATTAGAGATATCACAGTGATTAAATCAACAGAAACATTTCTTTCACAACTTAGATAAAAAAGAGAAACAAGTGCTGTATGATTTAATGGACAACAAGAATTTAATGATTAGACCAGCAGACAAAGGGGGAGCTTTTGTGCTCATGAATACATCTAACTACATTCACAAAATGAAGTTGATGCTACAAGAAGATCCAACTTATGCTTCTGTAAGTAGAATGCAAGTTAATTTAATGATTCAAGAAATGATACAGAAGTTATCAGTGCTTCTCCATGATAATTTGATTGCTAAGGTTTTATAAGATTATTTTATAGTTGAACAGCTGACATTACCCATTATAAGTGACCTTCCTAAGATGCATAAAAAACAGAATGATTCACCACTTCGACCCATCGTAGCAGAAGTGGATGGCTAACAGAACCTCTATCCATTTATGTTGAACATTAGTTTAAACCTGTACTTGAACAGACAAACCATATTAAAGACATCAAACAATTTTTGAAATTACTTTCAGGATATATGAGAACAAGGGATGTTTGCACATCATATTACATGGTCACACTTGATGTCAACAGCCTTTTCACAGTTATACCTAACAAAGATGGTATATTGTTTTTCAAATGTTATTTACAGAATAATATAAATTTCTTACATGAAAAGATTAATTTGTTATGCCATTTCCTAGAGATTATATTATGCCACAATGTATTTGACTTTGACAACAACATCTATTGGCAAAGATGGGGTGTTGTCATGGGTAAACCCTGTGCCAACAGTTACGCAAACTTAGTCTTAGCAGATTGGAAAGACAAATATGTCTTTAAATGTGATAATCTTTATCATCAGCTATAAAATTTTATGCAAGATTTGTTGATAATTATTTTATATGGGAGGAAAATTTGGAACATTTGAAAGACTTTATTTCTTATTTGGAAACTACTGCCAAGTTTCTAAGATTTACCTTGCATTATTCCTCTATGGAAATAGAATTTTTGGATGTAAAGCTTGTGAAAGACGAAAAAGGGAATATTGACACCTGTCTTCATAGGAAGAAATGTAGTAAGAACACCCTTTTGGATAGAGATAGTATGCAGCAAAAATATGTCTATTCCAATATTGTCAACAACCAAATGTGCAGACTTTCTAGACTATCTACACAAGTTGAAGAGTTCAGTCAAGCATTGAAACATCTAAGCTATGAATTCCAACAATGTGACTATGAAGAAAAGAAGATAAGCAAAGTATCAGAAGAACTACAACACAACCTTATTACTCCCCTGTGGGAAATATCACAACCATTAATGAAAGGAATAATGTCCCTACAAATATAATCAAGAAGCAACATGGCATTAATAATAGAAAACAACAGACTAGATTTATGCTAATCTATTCCAGTGACGTCAAGTACACATGTGACATTATTAAGAATAATTGGAAAATTCTTATATCTGATGATAGTCTGTGAGATATTGTAGGTGAACAACCCTGTTTTGGTTCTAAAAGTAATAAAAATCTCAAAAACTTCTTTGCCATCCTAGGAATAGTGATTCCATCAGTAGAATTAGCAGATGTGGAACTTTTCCATGCAGGACCTGCTCATGTTGCAGATACATCACCAGCTTTAATGAATTTTTACATCCGTCTACAGGCATTCGCTGCTATTGAATCTGTGAATTGCAGCACTAAGCACATTATTTATATTGATAACTGTGCTTTATGTACAGGTTTTTACATAGGCAAGATGGACAGACAGTTAAGAGAGTGCATCTGAAAACATGCCAGTGACATCAAACTTAAAGATGACAAAAATCCATTAAATGAACATATAGTTGATCATCCAGGTCATTACTTTCAATTCGTGGCTTTGCAGATGCTACATGATAATATACATGTTGGTAACATCCTGTTAAAAACAGAAATAACTGAGACGAATTGGATCACGGCTCTACAAGCCTACAACCTGCCAGGATTAAATGTGAATGTATCGCTTAAACTGCCCCTTAAAGGGCATAGACTACAAAGGAAGATCTGATTGGCCAATAGAAGGGTGTGTTCTTATAAGATTTTATGATTAGATTATTTATTTTATAAGAAGATGGACATGATTTTTAAACAATAGATCTAAAGAAGGGCAGGAATAGCCCAAAAGTGCTTATCATTCCATTTTATTTTATTTTAATGTTTTAATAAAAAAATTATCATGCCCTATGCCCTGGTGATCACTGCAATTTGTTTTTCGTTATATGTATATTTGCTCTGCAGTGTTTCTCTAACTGCTCAACCTTTAATATTTGGATATGTGTATGTGTATATATATATATATATATATATATATATATATATATATATATATATATATATATATATATATGGAGCTACTTTCAAATTGCGAATTACCAATTACCATATGATTGAGTTTTACTTCATTGAGACCAAAACCCGAATCCGCACATAACTGAAAGTTGCTATGATCGAAGTACACATTGTCAAACAGTTTTATAATTACTAATGCCCAAGTCTGTATGCAGTGTACTATCCCTTTAAAGATTTGTAGTCTGTAGGTAAGGAAAATGGTGGACGTTACTTTTAATGATGCTGGAACTACCTAAAATCTAAACAGAACAATTTACCAAAAAAGTAAGGAAGTGTGCCTATAGCAGGCTACATTACTACAGTTTTCTATTTATTTAATGTTATCATTTAATAAAGCATTATTTCATTATGCATAATTTGAAACAGTGTTGCAGAATATGTTTAGATGTAATGCAGCTGAATTACAGTACGTGCATACCTCACTGGCCAGTTTCCTCAATGTAGTGCAATCTCGGAGCTGGTATATTTAATTTGCAGGGGATGTGAGGGGTGCAGGGGCAGATGCGACCCCCTGAAAAAAAACTAAAAACAAAATTGTTTTGGGTCATGGATGTGTGATGAGTCTGCTTTACTATTTTCAATCTTCTGATATTTGGTATTTGGAAATTTCAGTGATTTGTAGATTTGGGTTTTTCGTCTTGATGAAGTAAAACTTGATCATGTGGTAATTTGCAATTTGAAAGTAGTGCCATATATATATATATATATATATATATATATATATATATATATATATATATATATATATATATATATATATATGCAGATATAGATATATAGATATACATGTGGAAATTTATCTGCATTTTGGCAGAGGAGTGGTATGATTTCACAACAGGTTTGGTAGCAAAACTGCTACTGAGTGGGATGTTTTTCACTGACTGCAGTTCAGCTAACAATGAGTGTCACTTACTGAATGCTGCAATTGCAAAGTGCAAGTCCATTTACCATGAGACATAGCACCTTTGGAGCTGATTATATTAAGGTAGTCCACGGGGCAGTAAAAGTTGTGTACAACATCCTACATGTGGTATGGTTATTTATTTATTCGAACTGTGAAAAAAGCAAATTTTGCTTTTGGCATCAGTATGACCATTTTCAAGGACTAATACTGAGTATCATTTCTGCAAAAGGGTAAAGTCACAATCAAGAACATTGCTTTCAGCATGTTTATATGTAATCTGCTTTTTAGTTATTTGAAACTTAGTTCAAATCAAATGATTCTTAAATAGTTCTGCATACTAAGCTGCAATTTTCAGAGAACTTTACTGGCTAATATTTTCCCTTTTACCTCTGGAGGAAGGACACTACATTCCATTTAGTGAGATTGTTATAGTCCCATGTGTTTAAGAAATAAAGTATATATATATATATATATATATATATATATATATATATATATATATATATATATATATATATATATATATATATGTGTTGATGTGTGTATGTGTGTGTGTGTGTGTGTGTGTGTGTGTGTGTGTGTGTGTGTGAGTGTGTGTGTGTGTGTGTTGTGTGTGTTTATATATATATATATATATATATATATATATATATATATATATATAAAAAAAATATATATATATATATATATATATATATATATATATATATATATATTTTTTTTTTTTTTCCTTTCATTTATTTATTACATTTGTTAACTGGGTAGTGTTCAACTGTGCCAGGGGCCCGTTTTCAGCGGAGACTTGGGGAGAAAAATACAAGCAATAATACAACACAAGTAATAGTACAATACAAGCAATAGTACAATGCAAGCAATAAAACAGATATAAGCAATAGTACAATGCAAACAATGGAGGTTTATATACTAAAACAAATTAAGATAACAGAGGATACAAATGATGCTGAGAAAAATAATAGAAGTGGGTAAATAATTATCCTGGAGAGTGGCAAGAGCACAGCCAATGTAGCATGGTTTTCTTTTAGCAGTGTTTTGAACTGATTGTGGTTAGGGTTTTTTGCTATGGTCTCTGGAAGAGTGTTCCAGTGTTTGGTTATTTTCTGCAAATAGAGTGAGTTGTCATGATAGTTGTGGGAGTTGGAAACCTTTAGCAAAAGTTTGTTAGAAGATCTGAGAGCTCTAAGATTAGTACTAGCTTGGACTAAGTAGAAGATAGCAGGGCAATTGCTAGGATGATAGACTATTTTGTGGGCTAAGGTTAGTTGATTAAATGATAAAAGTTTGGGGAACTCTAGCTAGTTTAACTGTGAGGAGAGCTGAGCAGTGGTGAGATCTGTGTGGATGATTAGTGGCATATTTAGCAATCTTACTGTAACATGATTCTAGGTTGCTGAGGTCCGATTTGCGAAGGTTTATGAATATGAGAGAGCCATAAAGGAGGGTGGATAGCAGGTGTGACCGAGTAGTTGCTATCCTGGCGTCGGGAGTTAGGTATAATTTGGCCCTGCATAGGGTACCTACTTTGATGTGGACTTTTTTGATAGTTTGGGCAATATGTATATCAAATTTGAAGTTATCATCTATGGTAACACCTAAAAGTTTAGTGTGGTTTGTGGGGACTATCTTGGTTCCATTTGTGGAGAAGATTGAGAGAGGGGGGCTGGGAAGGTTCAGTTTTTTTGTTACTGAAAGCTATCATTTTGGTTCTGTTGGGATTTCAAATGAGTTTGTGTTGAGAGAGGTATGTTTCAATGTCCTGAAGAGATGATTGCATTTTTAGTTGGAGTTCCTGGGGAGAGGAGGCAGAGCAGATAAGTGTAGCATCATTAGCATACTGTACTATGGAGGCTAGTTGAGTAGCAGAACTAAGGCTGTTTGTGATTATGATAAAGAGAAAAGGACCAAGTATAGAACCTTGAGGTACACCCATGGAGATGGGGAGTAAGGGGAAAAAGAGTTTTCCCATTTTGCAGCCTGTTGTCGATTGGAAAGATAGCTATGGAACCAGATTTGTGATGATATATTGAGGCCATAGGAAGACAGTTTATTAAGTTGCAGCTGGTGGGATATGGTGTCAAAAGCTTTGGACATATCAAGAAAGATGGAAGAAACAAGCTGGGCTTCATTCATGAGATGATGGATGGTGTTGGTGAAGGTTAGAAGGGCAGTGCTGGTACTATATTTAGGTCTAAAGCTGTGCTGAGAACTGGAGAGGAGATTATTGTTAAGGAAGTAGCTAATGAGTTGGTTGTGAATGCATTTTACTAAGATTTTTGCAAGAGGGGACAGGATGGCTATGGGACGATAGTTAGTTCCTTGGAGGGTCCACCTTTGTGCAGGGGTATGATATGAGATATTTTCCATAGAAGTGGAACATATTGTTCTTTTATAGAGCAATTAATCAAAATAGAAATGGGGTAGGCAATTGAAGGAGCAGCAAGTTTTAGAAATTCATTTGGGAGTTTATCTGCAGCTATGCAGCAGGGTACGTTTAAGAAATTTATTTGGGAGTTTATCTGCAGCTACGCAACAGGGTTTAAGTTAGGTTAAGAGAGTCCTTATATAACTTTGTATGGGTGTGAAGGAGAAAGGGTTGTGATTATCTGGGGCAGGGGTTGGGACAGTAAGTGGCTGGGCTGGTTGGTTGTCTAGTAGGGAGGTGACGGTGTTGATGAAGTGGGAGTTGAATTGAGTTGAAATAGGGTCAAGGTTGTTTGGGGTGACTGGGGGAGGGGTTGGGGTTTGACCAGGGTTGAGGAGCTGGTTGCTGGATTGCCAGAATTTTTGGGGTTATTTTGGTGTTTCTGCTGATAGGCTTGGAAGCACAATTGCTTGTTTTTTTTATTTGTTTCTTTATTAAGTTTCTTAGTTGTTAAGTTAAGATGTCAATTACGTCTTTGGATGTATAGTAAGCTGACCATGATTTATCTCTATGTTTCATTAGTAGTTTGGTGTCTTTGGTCAGCCATGGGAGGGGCTTAGTTTTAGTCCAAATGTTTCTAGTGGGGCAAGATGATTAAGTATTGTAAGGAAGTTTTCGTTGAAGTACTGAACAGCAGCATCTACCTGTAGGTGTTTAAGTGGTATCCAGTCACATTGTTGGAGTAGGCGGTTAAAAGTACTGGGAGAGAAGTTTTTCTTGGTAATGATGTATTTACAAGAGATGTTGCCTTCGGTATGCAGACGTTTCCTGTAAAGAAAGGTTGGAGAGTGATCGCTGAGGGAGTCAGGTAGACAACCATCTAGGACATTTTAGTTAGGTTTGTTAGTTAAGGTCCAGTCTAATGTTGACTGCTTGTTGGAATGTTTATTTATATGGGTTGGACAGGTTATGGTTTGGGTGAAGTTGAAGAGATTTACAAAATTGGATGGGCTATTTGATGTGCAGGTATGCTAATCCAGGTTAAAGTCACCAAACATAATAGTTTCTTGGGTGAATTTGGTAGCTGCCCAGGCATGTAGATTTTCTATGATGGGAAGGTTATTGCCAGGAGGATTATAGGTGTTAATGATAATTATTGCTTTGTTAGGGTTGATTTCATGGTAGGTAGTCGATATTTCAGAATTGGGTAGGTCAGGAAGGGTACAGGTCAGTTGTACAACTTTGATGGTGTCTTTAAACATAACACCAACACCACCTCCTTGTTTGTTAACTCTGTCTAGTCTAATGATGTTATAGCCTGTTGTGAGAATTTCACTGTCTTAATGTGGGGCTTTAACCAGGTTTCGGTTATTACAGCTATATCTGGTGAGTAGGTGGATAGGACAGCATGGAATTCACTGGTTTTATTTGTGATGCTATATAGATTTAAATTTATAAAGAGCAGATAGGAGTTATAGGCTTTATGAAAGTGAGTTAGGGATGTGAATGTGTGATATATTGAATACAGGTGGAAGGAGTGGGACATGAGGAAGATAGTAGGTGTTGACAGTTGTTGTTAGTGGGACCTGGGTCGGAATGGATGTCAGCTTGGAGTTTAATTTGTGTAATAGAGTGTAGTTGAAGAAGTCTGTTTGTTGCTTAGTTAATGATATTTGGAGGCTGGGGAAATTGGATGGTGGGTGTGTAAGTGTTGAAGAGGTGAGAGGAGAGAGTGTGTGTGATTGTAAAGTTGTGGGTTAATGATACTATAAGTGTGGGATCATGAGTAGAGTGTGGATAGTGGTAGTGTAGGTGATTGGAAGTGTCTGAGTTGGTATGAGTGGAGGGAGGTGGGGTTGTAGCTGAGGTAAAGAAAGTGGAGAAGAAGAGTATTAGTAAGTATGGAGAAGAGAAAGTGCATGGTAAGTAGGTGGGGGTGGAGGAGTAGAGTGAATGACTTGTGAGGGGTGGAGTGGGTAGGTGGGGAGAGTAAGGATGCTGGGAAGGTAGGTTTGGATTGGTTGGGGAGAAGTAGGGGTGTGGTTTGGCTAGGTATAAATGTAATGAAGTGGGGTGGGTGGGAATGGGGGTAGGGGAGCAGAGTGAGCCCGGGTGTAACAAGGGCAAATGGAGTGGGTTGAACCAGAGACAGTGCTCAGGGTCCTTTAGAAACAATCAGCAAAGATAGGCTTGCAATCTTAGAAAAGGAACTATGTAGTGCTAGGGAGAGAAGACAATACAGATTTAAAGAAACAGTCATCTCTGAATTGTTTTGTTCTTAATGTTGTTAAGAGGAGCAAAGTGATGAGGGAGAGAGAGAGAAGAAAGGAGGATGAGGAGGAGAAAAAAAGCTGGGTAGAGACGGAGGCTATGAGGACTAAGAGTAATAGCAAGCAAAGTAAAAACATGAGGGGGTGGGGGGTACAGGTTCCAGCAGCAATGGGAGTGGACGAACCTGAAAATAGATAGGACAGTGTCTGGAAAAAGTACAGTTGTTATCAGAGGCCAGGAAAAGAGCAAGAGAGGGACAGCTAGTACAGATGTGGCCTAGGTTAAAATGGGGGGAGGGTTGTGTGAAAAGTTGACCAAGTTATTCATTGGGGAATGTATAGACACCTGGTGATGTGGTGAAGTGAACGAGGGCAGGGTACACCACTGTAACTAGACTATGACAAAATTCACTTGGAAAAAAATGTACACTGCCTGCTGATATCATTGCAGTTTGGAGTAGCCATTTGGCTAGTAGTCAGGTTCCTGTGCAACAGTGAGGGTGGCAGAAAGAATTAAGCTGCAGACACAAATCTATAAAAGGGGAGAGAAAAATAGGTTAGAAAGGAGCAGCAGCAGGACATACAAAGTTGTAAGAGCAGGGACTAGCATGACAAGGTAGTAATTCAAGCCTCTATATTCTTCCATCCTTTCTGGTATATAAACCATGTGTCAGCAGGGGGCTGTGCTTGTATTTACCAGACTGTGGAATGGTGATTCATCACTGGGACAAAGCAGAAATTCCTTAAGATTCCAATGGCAGAATAAGATATTTCTTACATTTATTTCATTGAATTGTACTTCTTTAATGCTTATAATTGTGGTATACAGCTACTCTACTACATTTTGCACTGTTATAAAACTTTTTTAATGTTTCACTGCATTTGTGTACTGTTTTAAACTGTTTTAACTGTATTTTTCATTGCTAGATACTGTTTCATTACTCTAATTGCATTTTTACTGAATTACTTCACTCTAAACTGCTTTTTCATACTGAAAGTTGTATTTTCTGTTTGTGAGTTTTCTATCTGTGCTTTTCTGTGCATTTTTGAGGTTTCTGTCTTCTAGACAGGTATCATATAACTGATTTGTTTGCAGTTAAAAGCATTCTCTAGAGTCTCCTTGCTCCATTATCTGTTTAAAACTTTCATTTAGTGGCTAGAGGTAGTAGCTGTAATAGTGTTCATCACTGTAATTGAATTTTTACTTAATTACTAAACTGTAAACTGCTTTTTCATACTGAGACTTGTATTTTCTGTTTGTGAATGCTCTCTGTGGTTTTCTGTGCATTTATTGTGAGGTTTCTGTGTTCTACTCAGGTAGCATAATCTGCATAGAGGCCTGCTGTTATCCAGACCTGGTAGTTTTGTTTGTTGAGTTTCCTGTGTTTCTGGCAGCCATCTTCTGCTGATAGTGTCTTGTCTTCTTAGTTATTGAGAGTAAAAGGGTTTCCTGACCTTCTCTAGTATGAGTGATTATTTGTAAGAGTAGGGCTAGCATGACTGGGTAGTAATTCAAACTTCTAGATTCATCAATCCTTTCTGGTATATAAACCCTGTCTCTGCAGGGGGCTGTGCTTGTATTTACTAGGCTGTGGAATGGTGATTCATCACTATGACAAAGCAGAAATTCCTTAAGATTCCAAGAGCAGAATAAGTTATTTCTTCCATTTATTTCATTGAATTGCAATTATTCTTTAACACTTATAATTATGCTATACAGCTAATATATTACATTTTGCACTGTTATAATGCTTTTTTACTGTTTCACTACATTTGTGTACTGTTGTATACTATTTTAACTGTATTTTTCATTGTTAGACATTGTTTCATTACTCTAATTACATTTTAACTGAATTACTTAACTGTAAACAGTTTTGTCTTACTGAGAGTTGTATTTTCTATTTCTTAGTGCTCTATCTGTGCTTTTCTGTGCATTTTTTGTGAGGTTTCTGTGTTCATCACTGTAATTGCATTTTTATGGAATTAATTTACTGTAAACTGCTTTTTCATACTGAAAGTTGTAATTTATGTTTGTGAGTGCTCTATGTGTGCTTTTCTGTGCGTTGTTTGTGAGGTTTCTGTGCTCTAGTCAGGTATGACATAACTGATTTGTTTGCAGTTAAAAGCATTCTCTATCATCTCCTTGCTCCTTTATCTGGCTAAAACGTTCATTTAGTGACTATAGGTAGTAGTGTTCATCACTGTAATTGCATTTTTACTGAATTAATAAACTGTAAACTGCTTTTTTATTCTGAGACTTGTATTTTCTGTTTGTGAGTGCTCTATCTGTGCTTTTCTGTGCATTTATTGTGAGGTTTCTTTGCTCTACTCAGGTAGCATAATCTGGATAGGGTCTATATCAGATCATCGAAATGGCTCATTATCAAATGCCGTAACGTCGGACTGCAAAGCCCGAACCCTAACAATATCGAAACCTCAAAACAGTGAATTTTTTCCCAGGGAAAAAATTTGCTGTTTCGAGAAACACACACACCACAAGCACACAAAAAACCAGCAATCCACACACATACACTTAAAAGCTACATCTAACCCTACACTACACTGCACATACACAACTATCTATCCACTTACCTTAACCCAGACCCTAACCCTAAGGTCTGTCACTATCGCACACTCACCTCACCCACGCCCTAACCCTAACTCACTTAACCCGCCCCTAACCCCAAATTCTGTCAATATTGCACACTCACCTCACCTACACCCTAACCCTAACTCACTTAACCCGCCCCTAACCCCAAATTCTGCCACTATTGCACACTCACCTCACCCACGCCCTAACCCTAACTCACTTTACCCACCCCTAACCTTAACATCTGTCACAATCGCACACTTACCTGACCCATGCCCTAACCCTAACTCACCCAACCTGCACCCTAACCTGAACATCTGCACAATCACACACTTACATTAACCCAACCCGTAACTTTCCACCACATCACTGAAAACAGTGAAGCCACAACAACGGCCAACCGAATTCATTCCCTAGGAAAGAATTCAGTTTTGTGCAGCTTCGCTGTTTTCAGCATTCGAGATATTGGGTCTGATATTACATCATTCGAAATTCAGCCATTTGGATAATCTAATATAGACCCTCTGGATAGAGGCCTGCTGTTATCCAGACATGGTAGTTTTTTTTGTTGAGTTTCCTGTGTTTCTGGCAGCCATCTTCTGCTGATACTCTCTTGTCTTCTTTGGTATTGAGAGTAACAGGGTTTCCTGACCTTCTCTAGCATGAGTGATTGGTTATAAGAGTAGAGCTAGCATGACTGGCTAGTAACTCAAGCTTCTATATTCTTTCATCCTTTCTGGTATATAAACCCTGTGTCTGCACGGGGGCTGTGCTTGTATTTACCTGGCTGTGGAATGGTGATTCAGCATTGGGACAAGGCAGAAATTCCTTAAGATTCCAAAAGCAGAATAAGTTATTTCTTACATTTATTGAATTGAATTGCACTTATTTAATGCTTATAATTATGCTATACAGCTAATCTATTACATTTTGCTCTGCTATAAAGCTTTTTTACTGTTTCACTGCATTTGTGCACTGTTTTATACTATTTTAACTGTATTTTACATTGCTAGATATTGTTTCATTACTCTAATTGCATTTTTACTGAATAACTTCACTGTAAACTGCTTTTTCTTACTGAGCGTTGTATTTTCTGTTTCTGAGTGCTCTATCTCTGCTTTTCTGTGCATTTTTGTGAGGTTTCTGTGTTCTTCTCAGGTATCACATAACTGATTGTTTGCAGTTAAAAGCATTTTCCACTGCCTCCTTGTTCCTTTATCTGTTTAAAACTTTCATTTAGTGGCTAGAGTTAGACGCTGTAATAGTGTTCATCACTGTAATTGAATTTCTACTGAATTACTAAACTGTAAACTGCTTTTTCATACTGAGACTTGTATTTTCTGTTTGTGAGTGCTCTCTGTCTGTGCTTTTCTGTGCATTTATTGTGAGCTTTCTGTGGTCTATTCAGGTAGCATAATCTGGATAGAGGCCTGCTGTTATCCAGACTTGGTAGTTTTGTTTGTTGAGTTTCCTGTGTTTCTGGCAGCCATCTTCTGCTGATAGTGTCTTGTCTTCCTTGTTATTGAAAGTAACAGGGTTTGCTGACCTTCTCTAGCATGAGTGGTTGGTTGTAAGAGCAGGGCTAGCATGACTGGGTAGTAATTCAAGCTTCTAGATTCTTCCATCCTTTCTGGTATAAATATCCTGTGTCTACAGGGGGTTGTGCTTGTATTTACCAGGCTGAGTGGTGATTCATCACTGAGACAAAGCAGAAATTCCTTAAGATACCAAGAGCAGAATAAGTTATTTCTTCCATTTATTTCATTGAATTGCAATTATTCTTTAACACTTATAATTATGCTATACAGCTTATCTACTACATTTTGCACTTTTACAAAGCTTTTTTTACTGTTTCACTGCATTTGTGTACTGTTTTATACAATTTTAACTGTATTTTTCATTGCTAGATACTGTTTCATTATTCAAATTGCATTTTTACTGAATTACTTAACAGTAAACTTCTTTTTTTACCGAGAGTTGTGTTTTCTGTTTCTGAGTGCTCTATCTATGCTTTTCTGTGCATTTTGGTGAGGTTTCTGTTTTCTAGTCAGGTATCATATAACTGATTTCTTTGCAGTTAAAACTATTTTATAGAGTCTCCTTGCTCCTTTATCTGATTAAAACTTTCATTTAGTGGCTAGAACTAGTAGCTCTAATAGTGTTCATTACTATAATTGCTTTTTTACTGAATTACTTAACTGTAAACTGCTTTTTCATACTGAGACTTGTATTTTCTGTTTGTAAGTGCTCTATCTATGCTTTTCTGTGAATTTATTGTGAGGTTTCTTTGTTCAACTCAGGTAGCATAATCTGGATAGAGGCCTGCTGTTATCCAGACCTGGTAGTTTTGTTTATTGAGTTTCCTGTGTTTCTGGCAGCCATCTTCTGCTGATAGTGTCTTGTCTTTTTAGTTATTGAGAGTAACAGGGTTTGCTGACCTTCTCTAACATGAATGATTGGTTGTAAGAGCAGGGCTAGCATAGGTTCATAGGTTGGTACTAGGCTATCAGTCCTATGGCCTATACAAGCCTAGACCTAACAATTCCCTGGCTCCTTCTTCCCACACTAATTACTTCCCTGGATCCTGTCTAGCAGGGCAACCAACGTGATCCCTGGGTGAATTTCATTTCTCCCATCCAATCATCAAGGTTCCTTTTGAAGAGGGCCAAGGAGGCGCTCTGATTGACATGTATGGGTAGTCTATTCCAGAGTCTGGGGAGTCTCTGGGTCAGGAACCTATCCCTCCAGCATGTTTTGTTTATTGTGATGACAAGGTTTAGATCCCTGGAGCATGTGGCTCTGAGGGAATGGGATTTCTTTAAGTGTAGCATGTCCAACAGCTCTGGGGTTGACATGGCCTTGTATGTTAAGCAGAGATCGCCTCTGAGTAGATGATATGCGACAGAGTATAGCTGGAGTTTTTTAAGGAAGTCAGCATAGGGCATCTGCTTTAGGCCTGTGATTCTCTTAGTAAGGTATTTCTGTGGCCTTTCCAGTTGTTGCAGATGTCTTGAGAGGTACATACCAAATGGGGCATTGTATTCCATAATGGGTCTAATGAGAGATGAGTACAGTGGGGAAATGACCTCCTTTTTTCAGGATGAAAAGCCCTTAGTGATGAGGTGTGCCACATAGAAGGATTTCCTGACTGTTGTGGCGATGTGGTTATTGAAGGTGAGATGGGTCTATATTAGAACATCAAAGTATTACTACATCGAATGTTCTAATATCGAACCATTTCACTCGAAACCCCACAACAACAAACACTCTGAACAGCAAATTTTTTTCCCAGGGAAAACAATTTCTGTTCCAACAAACACACACACAACACAAGCACACCAAAATACATAATCCACACACATACACTTAACAAAAACCTACACTTAACCATACATACACTACTAGCTATCCACTTACCTTAACCCAACCCTAACCCTAAGGTCCGTAACTACCACACACTCACCTTACCCACTCCCTAACCCTAAGGTCCCTATCGCACACTCACCTTCATTCGCACTCTTACCTTTACCCAGTCCGTAACTTTCACTCCACAGTCGAGGAAATAGCAAAGCTGCAGAAACGGCCCACCGAATACTTTCCCTAGGAAAGTATTCGAAAGTCTGCAGCTTTGCTATTTCCAGCTTTCAATGCAAAGGGTTTGATATTAGTACATTTGAAGTAGTAATACTTCAATGTACTAATATAGGCCCAGTGAGACCACTGTCCACCTGTGTCCCTAAGTCTCTTATCACACTTTCGGTGTTTAGTGTACTGCCACCTATGTGGTAACAGGTACAAGTATGATTGGGTAATAATTCAAGCTTCTAGATTACTCCATTCTTTCTAGTATATACACCTTGTGTCTGCAGGGAGCTGTGCTTGTATTTACCAGGCTATGAAATGGTGATTCATAACTGGGACAAAGCAAAAATTCCTTAAGATTCCAATAGCAGAATAAGTTATTTCTTACATTTATTTCATTGAATTGCACTTCTTTAATGCTTACAATTATGCTATACAGCTAATCTACTACATTTTGCACTGTTATAAAGACGTTTTTACTGTTTCACTGCATTTGTGCATTTTTTTTACAATTTTAACTCTATTTTTTCATTGCTATATATTGTTTCATTACTCTAATTGCATTTTTACTGAATTACTTAACTGTAAACTGCTTTTTCTTACTGGGAGTTGTATTTTCTCTTTCTGAGTGCTCTATCTGTGCTTTTCTAGGCATTTTTTGTGAGGTTTCTGTGTTTTAATCAGGTATCACATAACTGAATTGGCTGCAGTTAAAAGCATTCTCTAGCATCTCCTTGCTCCTTTATCAGTTTAAAACTTTAATTTAGTGACTAGAGGTAGTAGCTCTAATAGTGTTCATTACTGTAATTGCATTTTTACTGAATTACTTAACTGTAAACTGCTTTTTCATACTGAGACTTGTATTTTCTGTTTGTAAGTGCTCTATCTATGCTTTTCTGTGAATTTATTGTGAGGTTTCTTTGTTCAACTCAGGTAGCATAATCTGGATAGAGGCCTGCTGTTATCCAGACCTGGTAGTTTTGTTTGTTGAGTTTCCTATGTTTCTGGCAGCCATCTTCTGCTGATAGTGTCTTGTCTTTTTTTGTTATTGAGAGTAACAGGGTTTGCTGACCTTCTCTAACATGAATGATTGGTTGTAAGAGCAGGGCTAGCATAGGTTCATAGGTTCATAGGTTGGTACTAGGCTATCGGCCCTAGGGCCTATGCAAGATCAGACCTAACAATTCCCTGGCTATTTCTTCCCACACTAATTACTTCCCTGGACCCCTGTCTAGCAGGGCAACCAAAGTGGTCCCCGGGTGAATTTCATTTCTCCCATCCAATCGTCAAGGTTCCTTTTGAAGAGGGCCAAGGGGGTGCTCTGCTTGACATGTATGGGTAGTCTATTCCAGAGTATGGGGAGTCTCTGGGTCAGGAACCTATCCCTCCAGCATGTTTTGTTTATTGTGATGACAAGGTTTAGATCCCTGGAGCATGTGGCTCTGAGGGAATGGGATTTCTTTAAGTGTAGCATGTCCAACAGATCTGGGTTTGACATACCCTTGTATGTTAAGCAGAGATCGCCTCTAAGTATACGATATGCGACAGAGTATAGCTGGAGTTTTTTAAGGCAGTCAGCATAGGGCATCTGCTTTAGGCCTGTGATTCTTTTAGCAAGGCATTTCTGTGGCCTTTCCAGTTGTTGCAGATGTCTTTAAAGGTGCATACCAAATGGGGCATTGTATTCTATAATGGGTCTAATGAGGGATGAGTACAGTGGGACAATGATCTCCTTTTTTCAGGATGAAAAGCCATTAGTGATGAGGTGTGCCACATAGAAGGATTTCCTGACTGTTGTGGTGATGGGGTTATTGAAGGTGAGATGGGTCTATATTAAAACATCAAAGTATTACTACATTGAATGTTCTAATATCATACCATTTCACTCAAAACATCACAACATCGAACACTATGAACAGGAATTTTTTTCCCAGGGAAAAAAATTTCTGTTCCAACAAACACACACACAACACAAGCACACCAAAATACATAATCCACACACATACACTTAACAAAAACCTACACTTAACCATACATACACTACTAGCTATCCACTTACCTTAACCCAACCCTAACCCTAAGGTCCGTAACTACCACACACTCACCTTACCCGCTCCCTAACCCTAAGGTCCCTATCGCACACTCACCTTCATTCGCACTCTTACCTTTACCCGGTCCGTAACCTTCACTCCACAGTCGAGGAAATAGCGAAGCTGCAGAAATGGCCCACCGAATCCTTTCCCTAGGAAAGTATTCGATAGTCTGCAGCTTTGCTATGTCCAGCTTTCAATGCAAAGGGTTTGATATTAATACATTCAAAGTAGTAATACTTCGATGTACTAATATAGACCCGGTGAGACCACTGTCCACCTGTGTCCCTAAGTCTCTTATCACACTTTCGTTGTTTAGTGTACTGCCACCTATGTGGTAACAGGTACAAGCATGAATGGGTAATAATTCAAGCTTCTAGATTACTCCATCCTTTCTAGTATATACACCTTGTGTCTGCAGGGAGCTGTGCTTGTATTTACCAGGCTATGAAATGGTGATTCATAACTGGGACAAAGCAAAAATTCCTTAAGATTCCAATAGCAGAATAAGTTATTTCTTACATTTATTTCATTGAATTGCACTTCTTTAATGCTTACAATTATGCTATACAGCTAATCTACTACATTTTGTACTGTTATAAAGACTTTTTTACTGTTTCACTGCATTTGTGTACTATTTTATACAATTTTAACTGTATTTTCATTGCTAGATATTGTTTCATTACTCTAATTGCATTTTTACTGAATTACTTAACTGTAAACTGCTTTTTCTTACTGGGAGTTGTGTTTTCTCTTTCTGGGTGCTCCATCTGTGCTTGTCTATGCATTTTTTTTGTGAGGTTTCTGTGTTCTACTCAGGTATCACATAACTGATTTGGCTGCAGTTAAAAGCATTCTCTAGCATCTCCTTGCTCCTTTATCAGTTTAAAACATTCATTTAGTGACTAGAGGTAGTAGCTCTAATAGTGTTCATCACTGTAATTGCATTTTTACTGAATTACTAAACTGTAAACTGCTTTTACTTAACGAGAGTTGTATTTTTTGTTTCTGAGTGCTCTATCTGTGCTTTTCTGTGCAGTTTTTGTGAGGTTTCTATGTTCTAGTCAGGTATCATATACCTGATTTGTTTGCAGTTAAAAGCATTCCCTAGCATCTCTTTGCTCCTTTATCTGTTTGAAACTGTCATTTAGTGGCTAGAGGTAGTAGCTGTAATAGTGTTCATCACTTTAATTGAATTTTTACTGAATTACTGCACTGTGAACTGCTTTTTCATACTGAGACTTGTATTTACTATTTGTGAGTGCTCTATCTATGCTTTTCTCTGCATTTATTCTGAGGTTTCTGTGTTTTACTCAGGTAGCATTATCTGGATAGAGGCCTGCTGTTATCCAGACCTGGTAGTTTTGCTTATTGAGTTTCCTGTGTTTCTTGCAGCCATCTTCTGCTGATAGTGGCTTGTCTTCTCTGTTATTGAGAGTAACAGGGTTTCCTGACCTTCTCTACCATGAGTGATTGGTTGTAAGAGCATGGCTAACATGACTGGGTAGTAATTCAAGCTTCTAGATTATTTCATCCTTTCTGGTATATAAACCCTGTGTCTGCAGGGGGCTGTGCTTGTATTTACCCGGCTGTGGAATGGTGAATCATCACTGGGACAAAGCAGAAATTCCTAAAGATTCCAAGAGTAGAATAAGTTATTTCTTACATTTATTTCATTGAACTGCACTTCTTTAATGCTTATAATTATGCTATACAGCTAATCTACTACATTTTACACTGTTATATAGCTTTTTTACTATTTCACTGCATTTGTGTACTGTTTTATACACTTTTAAATGTATTTTTCATTCCTAGATATTGTTTCATTACTCTAATTGCATGTTTACTGATTTACTTATCTGTAAACTGCTTTTTCTTACCGGCAGTAGTATTTTCTGTTTCTGAGTGCTCTATCTGTGCTTTTCTGTGCATTTTGGTGAGGTTTCTGTGTTCTAGTCAGGTATCACAAAACTAATTTGTTTGCAGTTAAAGGCATTCTCTAGAGTCTCCTTGTTCCTTTATCTGTTTAAAACTTTCATTTGTTAGCTAGAGCTAGTAGCTGTAATAGTGTTCATCACTGTAATTGAATTTTTACTGAATCACTAAACTGTAAACTGCTTTTTCATACTGAGATTTGTATTTTTTGTTTGTGAGTGCTCTCTATCTGTGCTTTTCTGTGCATTTATTGTGAGCTTTCTGTGTTCTAGTCAGGGATCATATAACTGATTTGTTTTCAGTTAAGATCATTCTCTAAAGTCAACTTGCTCCTTTATCTGATTAAAACTTTCATTTAGTGGCTAGAGTTAGTAGCTCTAATAGTGTTCATCACTGTAATTGCATTTCTACTGAATTGCTTAACTGTAAACTGCTTTTTCATACTGAGAGTTGTACTTTCTGTTTGTGAGTGCCCTAGCTGTGCTTTTTGGTGCATTTTTGTGATGTTTCTGTTTCCTAATCAGGTACGATATAACTGATTTGTTTGCAGTTAAAAGCATTCTCTAGAATCTTCTTGCATCATTATCTGTTTAAAACCTTCATTTACTGGCTAGAGCTAGTAGCTATAATAGGATTCATCACGGTAATTGAATTTTTACTGAATTACTAAACTGTAAACTGCTTTTATTTTCTGTTTGTGAGTGCTATATCTGTGCTTTTCTGTGCATTTATTGTGAGGTTTCTGTGTTCTACTCAGGTAGCATAATCTGGATAGAGGGCTGCTGTTATCCAGACCTGGTAGTTTTGTTTGTTGAATTTCCTGTGTTTCTGGTAGCCATCTTCTGCTGATAGTGGCTTGTCTTCTTTGTTATTGAGAGTAACAGGGTTTCCTGACCTTCTCTACCATGACTGATTGGTTGTAAGAGCATGGCTAGCATAACTGGGTAGTAATTAACGCTTCTAGATTCTTTCATCCTTTCTGGTATATAAACCCTGTGTCTGCGGGGGGGGGGGGTTGTGCTTGTATTTATCCGGCTATGGAATGGTGAATCATCACTGGGACAAAGCAGAAATTCCTAAAGATTCCAAGAGCAGAATGAGTTATTTCTTATATTTATTTCATTTAATTGCAATTGTTTAATGCTTATAATTATGCTATACAGCTAATCTAGTACATTTTGCACTGTTATAAAGCTTTTACTACTGTTTCACTGCATTTGTGTACTATTTTATACTATTTTAACTGTATTTTTCATTGCTAGATATTGTTTCATTACTCTAATTGCATTTTTACTGAATTACTAAACTGTAAACTGCTTTTATTTTCTGTTTGTGAGTGCTATATCTGTGCTTTTCTGTGCATTTATTGTGAGGTTTCTGTGTTCTACTCAGGTAGCATAATCTGGATAGAGGGCTGCTGTTATCCAGACCTGGTAGTTTTGTTTGTTGAATTTCCTGTGTTTCTGGTAGCCATCTTCTGCTGATAGTGGCTTGTCTTCTTTGTTATTGAGAGTAACAGGGTTTCCTGACCTTCTCTACCATGACTGATTGGTTGTAAGAGCATGGCTAGCATAACTGGGTAGTAATTAACGCTTCTAGATTCTTTCATCCTTTCTGGTATATAAACCCTGTGTCTCGGGGGTTGTGCTTGTATTTATCCGGCTATGGAATGGTGAATCATCACTGGGACAAAGCAGAAATTCCTAAAGATTCCAAGAGCAGAATGAGTTATTTCTTACATTTATTTCATTTAATTGCAATTGTTTAATGCTTATAATTATGCTATACAGCTAATCTAGTACATTTTGCACTGTTATAAAGCTTTTACTACTGTTTCACTGCATTTGTGTACTATTTTATACTATTTTAACTGTATTTTTCATTGCTAGATATTGTTTCATTACTCTAATTGCATTTTTACTGAATTACGTAACTGTAAACTGCTTTTTCTTACTGGCAGTAGTATTTTCTGTTTCTGAGTGCTCTATCTGTGCTTTTCTGTGCATTTTTGTGAGGTTTCTGTGTTCTATTCAGGTATCACATAACTGATATGGTTGCAGTTAAAAGCATTCTCTAGCATCTCATTGCTCTTTTATCTGTTTAAAACTTTCATTTAGTGGCTAGAGGTAGTAGCTGTAATAGTGTTCATCACTGTAATTGAATTTTTACTGAATTACTAAACTGTAAACTGCTTTTTCTTAACAAGAGTTGTATTTTCTGTTTCTGAGTGCTCTATCTGTGCTTTTCTGTGCATTTTTTTGTGTGGTTTCTCTGTTGTAGTCAGGTATCATATAACTGATTTGTTTGCAATTCAAACCATTCTCTAAAGTCTCCTTGCTCATTTATCAGACATAAACTTTCATTTAGGGGCTAGAGCAGGTAGCTCTAATAGTGTTCATCATTGTAATTGCATTCTACTGAATTGCTTAACTGTAAACTGCTTTTTCATACTGAGACTTGTATTTTCTGTTTGTAGGTGATCTATCTATGCTTTTCTGTGAATTTATTGTAAGGTTTCTGTGTTCAACTCAGGTAGCATAATCTGATTAGAGGCCTGCTGTCATCCAGACCTGGTAGTTTTTTTTTTTTTTTTGTTGAGGTTCCTGTGTTTCTGGCTGCCATTTTCTGCTGATAGTGTCTTGTCTTCTTTGTTATTGAAAGTAGCAGGGTTTGCTGACTTTCTCTAGCATGAGTGATTGGTTGTAATAGCAGAACTAGCATGACTGGGTAGTTATTCAAGCTTCTAGATTCGTCCATCCTTTCTGGTATATACACCCTGTGTCTGCAGGGGGCTATGATTGTATCTACCTGGCTGTGGAGTGGTGATTCATCTCTGGGACAAAGTAGAAATTCCTTAAGTTTCCAAGAGCAGAATAAATTATTATTTCTTACATTTATTTCATTGAACTGCAATTCTTTAACACTTATAATTATGCTATACAGCCAATCCACTTCATTTGCACATTTACAAAGCTTTTTTTACTGTTTCACTGCATTTGTGTACTGTTCTATACTATATTAATTGTATTTGTATTGCTAGATATTGTTTCATTACTCTAATTGCATTTTTACTGAATTACCTAACTGTAAAGTTCTTTTTCTTACTGAGAGTTGTATTTTCTATTTCTGAGTACTCCTATCTGTGCTTTTCTGTGAGGTTTCTGTGTTCTAGTCAGGTATCATATAACTGATTTTTTGCAGTTAAAACCATTCTCTAGAGTCTCCTTGCCCTTTTATCTGATTAAAACTTTCATTTAGTGGTTACAGCTAGTAGCTCTAGTGTTCATCACTGTAATTGCATTTTTACTGAATTACTTAACTGTATACTGCTTTTTCATACTGAGACTTGTATTTTCTGTTTGTAAGTGCTCTATCTATGCTTTTCTGTGAATTTATTGTGAGGTTGCTGTGTTCAACTCAGGTAGAATAATCTGGATAGAGGCCTGCTGTTATCCAGACCTGGTTGTTTTATTTGTTGAGTTTCCTGTGTTTCTGGCAGCCATCTTCTGCTGATAGTGTCTTGTTTTCTTTGTTATTGAGAGTAACAGGGTTTGCTGACCTTTTCTAACACGAGTGATTGGTTGTAAGAGCAGGGCTAGCATGACTGGGTAGTAAATCAAGCTTCTAGATTCCGCTATCCTTTCTGGTATATACACTCTGTGTCTGCAGGGGGCTGTGCTTGTATTTATCAGGCTGTGGCATCGTGATTTGTCACTGGGACAAAGCAAAACTTCCTTAAGATTCCAATAGCAGAATAAGTTATTTCTTACATTTATTTCATTGAATTGCACTTCTTTAACACTTACAAATATTCTATACAGCTAATCTACTATATTTTGCACTGTTATAAAGCTTTTTTTACTGTTTCCCTGCATTTATGTACTGTTTTATACTATTTTGACTGTACTTTTTCATTGCTAGATATTGTTTCATTACTCTAATTGCATTTTTACTGAATTACTTAACTGTAAACTGTTTTTTCTTACTGAGAGTTGTATTTTCTGTTTGTGAGTGCTCTATCTGTGCTTTTCTCTGTATTTTTGTGAGGTTTCTGTGTTTTTCTCAGGTATCATATAACTGATTTGTTTGCAGTTAAAAACATTCTCTAGAGTCTCCTTGCTCCTTTATCTGATTAAACCTTTCCTTTAGTGGCTAGAGCTAGTAGATCTAATAGTGTTCATCACTGTAATAGTATTTTTACTGAATTGCTTAACTGCAAACTGCTTTTTCTTAATGAGAGTTGTATTTTCTGTTTGTGAGTGCTCTATCTGTGCTTTTCTGTGCATTTTTTGTGAGGTTTCTGTGTTCTAGTCAGGGATAATAGAACTGATTTGTTTGCAGTTAAAACCATTCTCTAAAGTCAACTTGCTCTTTTATCTGATTAAAACTTTCATTTAGTGACTAGAGTTAATGGCTCTAATAGTGTTCATCACTGTAATTACATTTCTACTGCACTGCTTAACTGTAAACTGCATTTCCATACTAAGAGTTGTATTTTCGGTTTGTGAGTGCCCTAGCTGTGCTTTTTGGTGCATTTTTGTGAGGTTTCTGTGTTCTAATCAGGTACCATATAACTGATTTGTTTGCAGTTAAAACCATTCTCTAGAGTCTCCTTGCTCTTTTATCTGATTAAAACTTTCATGTAGTGGCTAGAGTTAGTAGCTCTAATAGTGTTCATCACTGTAATTGCATTTTTACTGAATTACTTAACTGTAAACTTGTTTTTCATACTGAGACTTTTATTTTCTGTTTGTAAGTGCTCTATCTATGCTTTTCTGTGAATTTATTGTGAGGTTTCTGTGTTCAACTCAGGTAGAATAATCTGGATAGAGGCCTGCTGTTACCCAGACTTGGTTGTTTTATTTGTTGAGTTTCCTGTGTTTCTGGCAGCCATCTTCTGCTGATAGTGTCTTGTCTTCTTTGTTATTGAGAGTAACAGAGTTTGCTGACCTTCTCTAGCAGGAGTGATTGGTTGTAATAGTAGGGCTAGCATGACTGGGTAGTAATTCAAGCTTCTAGTTTCTTTCATCCTTTCTGGTATATACATCCTGTGTCTGCAGGGGGCTGTGCTTGTATTTACCAGGCTGTGGAATGGTGATTCATCACTGGGACAAAGCAGAAATCTTTAAGATTCCAAGAGCAAAATAAGTTGTTTCTTACATTTATTTCATTGAATTGCACTTCTTTAATGCTTATAATTATGCTATACAGCTAATCTACTACATTTTGTACTGTTATAAATCTTTTTCTATGGTTTCATTGTGTTTGTGTACTGCTTTATACTATTTTAACTGCATTTGTATTGCTAGATATTGTTTCATTACTCTAATTGCATTTTTACTGAATTACTTAACAGTAAACTGCTTTTTCATACTGAGAGTTCTATTTTCTGTTTGTGAGTGCTCTGCCTGTGCTTTTCTATGCATTTTTGTGAGGTTTCTGTGTTCTAGTCAGGTATCACATAACGTGTTTGTTTGCAGTTAAAAGCATTCTCTTGAGTCTCCTTGCTCCTTTATCTGTTTAAAACTTTCATTTAGTGGCTAGAGCTAGTAGCTGTAATAGTGTTCATCACTGTGATTGCATTTTTACTGAATTACTTAACTGTAAACTGCTTTTTCATACTGAGAGTTGTATTTTCTGTTTGTGAGTGCTCTGCCTGTGCTTTTCTATGCATTTTTGTGAGGTTTCTGTGTTCTAGTCAGGTATCACATAACGTGTTCGTTTGCAGTTAAAAGCATTCTGTTGAGTCTCCTTGCTCCTTTATCTGTTTAAAACTTTCATTTAGTGGCTAGAGCTAGTAGCTGTAATAGCGATTATCACTGTAATTGCATTTTTACTGAATTACTTAACTGTAAACTGCTTTTTCATACTGAGAGTGGTATTTTCTGTTATTGATTGCTCTATCTGTGCTTTTCTGTGCATTTTTCTGAGTTTCTGTGTTCTAGTCAGGTATCACATAACTGATTTGTTTGCAGTTAAAAACATTCTCTAGAGTCTTCTTGCTCCTTCATCTGCTTAAAATGTTCAGTTAGTGGATAGAGCTAGTAGCTGTAATTGTGTTCATCACTGTAATTGCGTTTTTACTGAATTACTTAACTGTAAACTGCTTTTTCATACTGCGACTTGTATTTTCTGTTTGTGAGTGCTCTATCTGTGCTTTTCTGTGCATTTTCTGTGAGGTTTCTGTGTTCTAGTCAGGTATCACATAACTGATTTGTTTGCAGTTAAAAGCATTCTCTTGAGTCTCCTTGCTCCTTTATCTGTTTAAAATTTTCATTTAGTGGCTAGAGCTAATAGCTGTAATAGTTTCCCACCCACCTTCCATATTGGTGTCTTATTCTTATACTCGGTGGCTTTGCAGTTGCCCACCCATACTGTAAATTTGATCTGTGACACTCCTCCCTGTCTAGTGTCATTAGCTCATCCTACCTAATACAGAAAACATTTGAGAAGGCCAACCAACGAAGGTTCTTATCCTTGAATTATATTCTGTTCCTCCTTTTTCCCTTTCCACTCTACTAAGAAATACAATTTCTAAGCTTGTTTCCTGCCTTTGCTGTAACTAGTCAAGTCCAGATAGAGATTTGCTTAATCCAGGATTGTTTGTAAGCTTCTGAGCCCCCCAAGCTTTTCTATGCTGGAGGGAAGCCATCAAGCTTATCATTTGGAGTGACAAGAACTAGGTAGCCTATCTACCACAAAAGGAGTGGTTTCTGGCCCAGAAATTGTACTTATTGGCCATTTGGCCATTTTTTCCATCTGTCTCAACTTTTCTGGTTCTGCATTTGAGATTGTTTTCTGCTTTTCCTGTAACTAGTCTAGTCCAGATACAGATTTGCTGTATTCAAGGCTGTTTGTAAGCTTCTGAGCCCCCCAAGCCTTTCTGTATTGGAAGGAAGCCTTCTAGCTTATTAGTGGGAGTGGTAAGCACTAAGTAGCCTATCTACCACAAGAGGAGTGGTTTCTGCCCCAGAAAATGAAGTTATTGGCCATTTGGGCAGTTTTTCCATCTCTTTCAACTTTTCTGGTTTAAAAGCCCGCATTTGGACTTGTTTCCCATTTCTTCTGTAACTAGTCTAATCCAGATAGAGATTTGCTTTATCCAAGACTGTTTGTAAGCTTCTGAGGCACCCAAGCCTTTCTGTGTTGTAGGGAAGCCTTCTAGCTTGTCAGTGGGAGTGGTAAGCACTAGGTAACCTAGCTACCACAAGAGGAGTAGTTTCTGGCAGACAAATTGTAGTTTATTGGCTGTTAGGGCAGTTTTTCCATCTCTTTCAACTTTCTGGCTTAAAAGCCTGCATTTGCACTTGTTTACCACCTTTCCTATAACTAGTCTAGTCCAGATACAGATTTGCTGTATCCAGGACTGTATATATGCTTCTGAGCCTCCCAAGCCTTCTGTATTGGAGGGGAGCCTTCTAGCTTATCAGTGGGAGTGGTAAGCACTAGGTAGCCTATCTGCCCTAGAAGTTGTAGTTTACTGGCCATTTAGGCAGTTTTGCCATCTCTTTCAACTTTCTGGTTTAAAAGCCCATGTTTGCACTTGTTTAGCACCTTTCCTGTAACTAGTCTAGTCTAGATACATACTTGCTGTATCTAGGACTTTTTGTAAGGTTCTGAACAGTGCCAAAGTCTGCTCTTCAAATTTTTCCATAGAGCCGCTAGTTCTCTCCTCTCCTGCACTTTTACTAGCTTATTAGTCTGCACTTTGCCAGACTTCTTGTAGCAATTATTGTAGCACACAAAAGTGCTACCAGCACTAAATGTTCTACAAGGAAACAGTTCCAGTATTTATTATTAATGCCCACCCCTCCAGCCATGTCTAAAGGTCAGTTCCTTGTGCTTTCTCCTATTAACCTGGTGAACTTGGGCATCCTGAGGCAATGTAGCAACTTCCTCATGTACACCGACAACCCTCTCCTCTTAACTCACAACACTCAGACTTGTGAGAGATGGACTTATATATCCAAATTGGAAGCCACACACTCTCCAGCCAATACCGGAATAGCTGGTCAGGAAGAAGATCAAAACTTGCACCACACCACATGGAACACATAGCCCTCCAGAACACACACCAGCATTGCCTTCACACAAAAACACAAACCACACACCCACCTTCACTGAGGCTCTCAAGAATCTACCCAAACAGCAGAGACCTCCAAGGCAGGAACGCACTTGACTACCACAACACAACACTAATCACGAGACATATAACTCTCCTAAACAGTGTGCCACTCAACTAAAGCCCCTGAGGCAAAACAGCATGCCCAACACACTAGTCATAGGTGACTCGATCGTGAGGCACAATGATGTCCCACTCACTAGGTTGAATAAGGAGAAAGTAACAATCAGCTGCCTGTCAGGTGCCAGGATCCACCACATAAGGCAAGCACTCAGATCCCTCAGCAACAGGTACAAATATGACTCTGTCATTGTACATGTTGGTGTGAATGACCTGAGATATACCTCCCAGGACTACATGAAAATATACATGGAGGATCTCTTGGATTATGTAGCCCAGGCGGGTATGACCCTAGCCCTGAGCAGCATTGTACCATCACCTAGAATGATACCACAGTACAACCAGAAAATGACTGATTTCAACAATTGGCTAAGTTTCTGGTGTCATTCTAAGGGGATCCAGTATCTGTCTGCCTGGGATGACATGACTGACAGACCTCGATGCTTTGCCAGAGATGGCCAGCATCTGTCACCGCTGGGCTTCTGGATACTGGCCAAGGTGCTTGCCACCCCTATAGTGCCTTTTTTAGGTGGTGTTCCAAAGATCAAGTTACCACTGTAACAGCTACAAACAAATGCTATCTGAGGGTCATGCTGCTCAATGCTAGAAGTCTAAATCTCAAACTGCATTCACTCAAAGCACTCCTTAAAATGGAGAACATTGACATTTGTGCTGTAACAGAGACCTGGTTCAAGGCAGCAGAAAGCACCCTTGTGCTACCAGGCTATAAGTCATTCCACACCTTTCGGCCCCAGAACATGGAATAAAGCTCCAAAGAAGGTGGTGTTTCCATATTCATAAATGATGAGCACACCTCCAGACTGGTAGCCCAACATAACGCATCAGAGATACTTCAGGTGCAGCTAACATTGGGTAAGACAGCGATTCAGGTCATAGCCTGCTATAGGTCTCCAACCATGTCCCAAGACTCACACTCGATGTTCCTCAGCACCATGGAGAATATTGGGGTCCAACCTAACACTTTCATACTGGGCGACTTCAACTACCCCTCCATTAACTGGGAAAACTACTTATGTACTAATACACTTACAGAAAAACAACTGTCTCCAGCTGAAAAAATGTATAGTCCAGGCAAATCCAACCAAAGCTCTCTTTTATTCCAAAAAATGAACCAACGATAGCTATTAAGTCTAATCTGCCATCTGACTTCTTTGTCACTCACTAGTGCCTTAATATTTCCTCCACGTGGATTGGGTTTCACCAATTCCAAAATGGCAAACTTAAACCCTGTGCAACTTTTATTATTCATAAGGTGCCTAGACAAGGCATTATTGGGATCATTCTTTTTTATACAATACAAATGATCATATATTCTGTTTTTCAGATATCGATCCATTTTCCCAACATAATAATTCATACATGTGTTGCACAGGGCTAGGTATATAACATGCTGGCTCATACAGTTCCCATTCATAAATCTAATTCTTGTTTTAACAGTATTATTAAGTGTAACTGAATCCTTTTCAAAAATGTAACTACAGTAGTTACAGTTGCCACATTTTTTAGTGCCCACCTTCACACTCTTGGTATTACTACTAAAAGAATTATAATTAATTTCTAAGATTCTCTTTATATTATTACCAGTTTTATATACAAATTTAGGGATATTAGGTATTTTGTCTTTTATACTACTATCACTTGTTAAGATATTCCAATTCGAATGAATTATACCCTTAATCTCATTACTACATGCTCCATATTTCAAAATACAGGCTTTATAGTGTCCCTCATCACTGTTTTTCTTATTACCATTTGTGGGGCTTAGTCCTATTTTGTTTTCGAGTCCTATCCCTAATAATGGTGGATATTTCCGACCCCATTCGCTAGACACATATGTTATAATATCTGTTACCATATCCCTAGGATAACCCTTTTCTATAAATGCTCTACCAATAAAATCCAATTCCGATGTCATGCCCTCCTTTGTTGTTGTCATTCTTGCTGCCCTTATGCACTGTCCTTTTATAATTCCTCTTTTGGTGTTATACGAATGGGCACTTTCATAGTGTAGGTAACTATTGCTATATGTTTCCTTTCTGTATATTTGTGATTGAAAGGAGGTGCCATCATTAGAAATATAAGTATCAAGGTAGTTTATCCCCTCTTTGTCCATTTTATATGTGAATCTTAGGTATCCTGTTGTTTGATTAATATACCGTAGGAAGTCGGTTAATTCGTCACTGCTACCTTTCCATAAGATGAAAATATCGTCCAAAAATCGGACATACGTTGTTATTGATTTCATCCAAGTGGAGTGCAGTACAAATTCCTCCTCCCAATCTAATAGCACAAGATTGGCATATATGGGAGCACATGATGCTCCCATAGCCACCCCTGATAACTGTCTAAAGTATTCACCTTCATAATAGATATAGTTAAAATCCAACACTAATTCCATAAAGGCTGCAAGCAGGCTAATTTCTTCTGTAGAGAGTCCACTATGTTTATGCAAACTACACATAAATCTTTCTAGGCCTTCCACTTTGGGTATACAAGAGAACAAATTTTGTATATCAATGGTAACAAATAACTGTTCAGATTTCCATAAATCATGTGTAAATAATCCCAAAAATTCCCATGAATCTTTAATTATGTGTTTTATAGATGTGTATACATGCTTCAATTTATAATCAATATATTTCCCAAAGGGGAATACTTTACTATTACTTCCAGAGATAATAGGCCTAAAGGGAGGGTCAGATAGGTCCTTATGAATCTTAGGGATCCCTTTAATTGTTGCCAGAATGGGGAAGTCCACCTTTAAATATTTGTACAAGTCCTCATCTATTCTGTTCTCTAATAAAAATTCTTCCAAATATGAGTCAATTCGTCTATATGAAATGTTAACTTCATTTAATGATGATACTTCATATTGGTCTGTATTATATAATATTTCAAAAATTTTATTAATATATTTGATGTTATCATATAGTACTATCCCACCCCCTTTGTCTGCTGCCAATACTCTTACATTATTCTCTTTGAGTTTCTCCAAAGTTAGAATAGCCTGCTGGTTTGCTGCTCTATGCTTATTATTATATTTTTTTTTATTATACAATGAATATATTTCCTTATTTATAACATTCTCAAAGGAAATTAATGTCTTGGCAAGCGGGGGGGGTAAAAGTACTCTTCTTTCTTAAACCTTTATTGTACCTATATTCTGTGTCAGATTGGAAAAAAATTCCAAGATTTAATTTCCGAAGAAACAGTTTGGTCTCAACTAGTGTATCAGTAAGGTCCATTGATCTGTCTGGGATGAATTTCATTCCCCTGGTCAAAATTTGTAATAGTTCAGGGTTGATATTATATGCTGTATAATTAAATATTTTAACATCCCCCCTTCCTTCTAATATATTGGGGAATGTAGGGTCAATTGTCTGCCTAACTGGCACTATCGCTGACATCTCCCCTGCATTAAAGGGCTCATTATTCCACATTTCATTCATTATCTGTAATTGCTCCACCTTTGGTTCCCCCTCCCCTGTTTCTTCAGAGTCGGCCAATTTTCCGCTTTCCCATTCTCCCATAAAAAATCTTGTTCAGGGATGTTAGGCCTATATGAATTTCGTCTCTCTTTCGCATATGTATTATTTTTGCCTTTTATATTTCCACTTCTCCATCTATAAGCCCTCCCCTGTTCATACTGCAAAATATCTCTTTGTAATTTCCTATTCTTTCGTTCAAACATTTTTTTGCTGTTTGTTTCTGCATAATCATACTGTTTTTGGTAAAGTACTTCCCATTGTGGGAATAACAAATCCCTAGTGATACTATTGCTCATGTCTTCTGCCTCACTCAAAAGGCTACTTAATTTCATGTCATTGTTGGTTATAATAAATTTCATGAAACGTTTTCCAAAATCATCAGACATTCTATTGCAGATTTTAACATTCTCTGTATTCATTTCTATACCTATTGGCTCTTTGAAAAACCGTAAGCCCATAGGTATTACATTGCAGTCAATGCATTTACGCAAATACATGTTTTCTAATTGCAACATCTTTATCTTATTTAATTTGTCGCCAAATGAAATGATGGTTTGTTTAAGTGTTACTGGTCTATCTTGTTCATCTCTACATTTAGCGTTTGCTTCGTTGCCAACTTTAAATTCAAAAGACGTATGCATTATTCTGTCACTATTGAATATATTATTATTTCCCCCAGGGGAAGAATGAAAAACAGTACCTTTAATGTGACCAGTATATGTTTTTAGTTTTTCAGTTGTAGCATAAGTCCTTGTTGGTAATGCTCGTTTCGGTTTGGCACCCGATATAAGATACACATCCTCTTCCTTGTCGTCTTTAGCTCCTGTTAAATTGAACAGGTTTTCCGAGTTGCTCGGCCCTTGGGTTTCACCTTTCCTCGGCGTACAGTCAGTCGAAAGCGGTAGGGAATGCCTCCTTTGCCCATTCGGGATATCCGCATCACTGCCGTTGCCTACGGAGGAACGAGATGACATCAATACGTTGTTTGTGTTAGCGTTAGCAAAGTTCCTACCATTTAAAGTGGTAGTAGGTGGTGTTAAAAGTTCGATTAAACGTGACAATTCTCCTTTCACAATCGCTAGTTCAGAGTGGATTTTATCCACTTCTTCTCTGGTAATGGTGCTACCATACCCTGAGAGCTCATGGAGGGAATCCATAAGGCACAACTATATAAACAAGTTCCTGGATTACAACAACTACTTGCAGAAAAACAACTGTCTCCAGCTGAAAAAATGTATAGTCCAGGCAAATCCAACCAAAGCTCTCTTTTATTCCAAAAAATGAACCAATGATAGCTATTAAGTCTAATCTGCCATCTGACTTCTTTGTCACTCACTAGTGCCTTAATATTTCCTCCACGTGGATTGGGTTTCACCAATTCCAAAATGGCAAACTTAAACCCTGTGCAACTTTTATTATTCATAAGGTGCCTAGACAAGGCATTATTGGGATCATTCTTTTTTATACAATACAAATGATCATATATTCTGTTTTTCAGATATTGATCCGTTTTCCCAACATAATAATTCATACATGTGTTGCACAGGGCTAGGTATATAACATGCTGGCTCATACAGTTCCCATTCATAAATCTAATTCTTGTTTTAACAGTATTATTAAGTGTAACTGAATCCTTTTCAAAAATGTAACTACAGTAGTTACAGTTGCCACATTTTTTAGTGCCCACCTTCACACTCTTGGTATTACTACTAAAAGAATTATAATTAATTTCTAAGATTCTCTTTATATTATTACCAGTTTTATATACAAATTTAGGGTTATTAGGTATTTTGTCTTTTATACTACTATCACTTGTTAAAATATTCCAATTCAAATGAATTATACCCTTAATCTCATTACTACATGCTCCATATTTCAAAATACAGGCTTTATAGTGTCCCTCATCACTGTTTTTCTTATTACCATTTGTGTGGCTTGGTCCTATTTTGTTTTCGAGTCCTATCCCTAATAATGGTGGATATTTCCGACCCCATTCGCTAGACACATATGTTATAATATCTGTTACCATATCCCTAGGATAACCCTTTTCTATAAATGCTCTACCAATAAAATCCAATTCCGATGTCATACCCTCCTTTGTTGTTGTCATTCTTGCTGCCCTTATGCACTGTCCTTTACAATTCCTCTTTTGGTGTTATAATGGGCACTTTCGTAGTGTAGGTAACTATTGCTATATGTTTCCTTTCTGTATATTTGTGATTGAAAGGAGGTGCCATCATTAGAAATATAAGTATCAAGGTAGTTTATCCCCTCTTTGTTCATTTTATATGTGAATCTTAGGTATCCTGTTGTTTGATTGATATACCGTAGGAAGTCGGT
Organism: Protopterus annectens; assembly: GCF_019279795.1. Classification (NCBI taxonomy): domain Eukaryota; kingdom Metazoa; phylum Chordata; order Ceratodontiformes; family Protopteridae; genus Protopterus; species Protopterus annectens. The sequence goes on along the minus strand of NC_056734.1, from coordinate 142,027,720 downwards.
AAATTCGTCACTGCTACCCTTCCATAAGATGAAAATATCGTCAAAAAATCGGACATATGTTGTTATTGATTTCATCCAAGTGGAGTGCAGTACAATTTCCTCCTCCCAATCTAATAGCACAAGATTGGCATATATGGGAGCACATGATGCTCCCATAGCCACCCCTGATAACTGTCTAAAGTATTCACCTTCATAATAGATATAGTTAAAATCCAACACTAATTCCATAAAGGCTGCAAGCAGGCTAATTTCTTCTGTAGAGAGTCCACTATGTTTTTGCAAACTACACATAAATCTTTCTAGGCCTTCCACTTTGGGTATACAAGAGAACAAATTTTGTATATCAATGGTAACAAATAACTGTTCAGGTTTCCATAAATCATGTGTAAATAATCCCAAAAATTCCCATGAATCTTTAATTATGTGTTTTATAGATGTGTATACATGCTTCAATTTATAGTCAATATATTTCCCAAAAGGGAATACTTTACTATTACTTCCAGAGATAATAGGCCTAAAGGGAGGGTCAGATAGGTCCTTATGAATCTTAGGGATCCCTTTAATTGTTGCCAGAATGGGGAAGTCCACCTTTAAATATTTGTACAAGTCCTCATCTATTCTGTTCTCTAATAAAAATTCTTCCAAATATGAGTCAATTCGTCTATATGAAATGTTAACTTCATTTCATGATGATACTTCATATTGGTCTGTATTATATAATATTTCAAAAATTTTATTAATATATTTGATGTTATCATATAGTACTATCCCACCCCCTTTGTCTGCTGCCAATACTCTTACATTATTCTCTTTGAGTTTCTCCAAAGTTAGAATAGCCTGCTGGTTTGCTGCTCTATGCTTATTATTATATTTCTTTTTATTATACAATGAATATATTTCCTTATTTATAACATTCTCAAAGGAAATTAATGTCTTGGTACTGTTTTTCATTCTTCCCCTGGGGGAAATAATAATATATTCAATAGTGACAGAATAATGCATACGTCTTTTGAATTTAAAGTTGGCAACGAAGCAAACGCTAAATGTAGAGATGAACAAGATAGACCAGTAACACTTAAACAAACCATCTTTTCATTTGGCGACAAATTAAATAAGATAAAGATGTTGCAATTAGAAAACATGTATTTGCGTAAATGCATTGACTGCAATGTAATACCTATGGGCTTACGTTTTTTCAAAGAGCCAATAGGTATAGAAATGAATACAGAGAATGTTAAAATCTGCAATAGCATGTTTGATGATTTTGGAAAACGTTTCATGAAATTTATTATAACCAACAATGACATGAAATTAAGTAGCCTTTTGAGTGAGGCAGAAGAGATGAGCAATAGTATCACTAGGGATTTGTTATTCCCACAATGGGAAGTACTTTACCAAAAACAGTATGATTATGCAGAAACAAACAGCAAAAAAATGTTTGAACGAAAGAATAGGAAATTACAAAGAGATATTTTGCAGTATGAACAGGGGAGGGCTTATAGATGGAGAAGTGGAAATATAAAAGGCAAAAATAATACATATGCGAAAGAGAGACGAAATTCATATAGGCCTAACATCCCTGAACAAGATTTTTTATGGGAGAATGGGAAAGCGGAAAATTGGCCGACTCTGAAGAAACAGGGGAGGGGGAACCAAAGGTGGAGCAATTACAGATAATGAATGAAATGTGGAATAATGAGCCCTTTAATGCAGGGGAGATGTCAGCGATAGTGCCAGTTAGGCAGACAATTGACCCTACATTCCCCAATATATTAGAAGGAAGGGGGGATGTTAAAATATTTAATTATACAGCATATAATATCAACCCTGAACTATTACAAATTTTGACCAGGGGAATGAAATTCATCCCAGACAGATCAATGGACCTTACTGATACACTAGTTGAGACCAAACTGTTTCTTCGGAAATTAAATCTTGGAATTTTTTTCCAATCTGACACAGAATATAGGTACAATAAAGATTTAAGAAAGAAGAGTACTTTTACCCCCCCCGCTTGCCAAGACATTAATTTCCTTTGAGAATGTTATAAATAAGGAAATATATTCATTGTATAATAAAAAGAAATATAATAATAAGCATAGAGCAGCAAACCAGCAGGCTATTCTAACTTTGGAGAAACTCAAAGAGAATAATGTAAGAGTATTGGCAGCAGACAAAGGGGGTGGGATAGTACTATATGATAACATCAAATATATTAATAAAATTTTTGAAATATTATATAATACAGACCAATATGAAGTATCATCATTAAATGAAGTTAACATTTCATATAGACGAATTGACTCATATTTGGAAGAATTTTTATTAGAGAACAGAATAGATGAGGACTTGTACAAATATTTAAAGGTGGACTTCCCCATTCTGGCAACAATTAAAGGGATCCCTAAGATTCATAAGGACCTATCTGATCCTCCCTTTAGGCCTATTATCTCTGGAAGTAATAGTAAAGTATTCCCTTTTGGGAAATATATTGACTATAAATTGAAGCATGTATACACATCTATAAAACACATAATTAAAGATTCATGGGAATTTTTGGGATTATTTACACATGATTTATGGAAACCTGAACAGTTATTTGTTACCATTGATATACAAAATTTGTTCTCTTGTATACCCAAAGTGGAAGGCCTAGAAAGATTTATGTGTAGTTTGCAAAAACATAGTGGACTCTCTACAGAAGAAATTAGCCTGCTTGCAGCCTTTATGGAATTAGTGTTGGATTTTAACTATATCTATTATGAAGGTGAATACTTTAGACAGTTATCAGGGGTGGCTATGGGAGCATCATGTGCTCCCATATATGCCAATCTTGTGCTATTAGATTGGGAGGAGGAATTTGTACTGCACTCCACTTGGATGAAATCAATAACAACGTATGTCCGATTTTTTGACGATATTTTCATCTTATGGAAGGGTAGCAGTGACGAATTTACCGACTTCCTACGGTATATCAATCAAACAACAGGATACCTAAGATTCACATATAAAATGAACAAAGAGGGGATAAACTACCTTGATACTTATATTTCTAATGATGGCACCTCCTTTCAATCACAAATATACAGAAAGGAAACATATAGCAATAGTTACCTACACTACGAAAGTGCCCATTCGTATAACACCAAAAGAGGAATTGTAAAAGGACAGTGCATAAGGGCAGCAAGAATGACAACAACAAAGGAGGGTATGACATCGGAATTGGATTTTATTGGTAGAGCATTTATAGAAAAGGGTTATCCTAGGGATATGGTAACAGATATTATAACATATGTGTCTAGCGAATGGGGTCGGAAATATCCACCATTATTAGGGATAGGACTCGAAAACAAAATAGGACCAAGCCACACAAATGGTAATAAGAAAAACAGTGATGAGGGACACTATAAAGCCTGTATTTTGAAATATGGAGCATGTAGTAATGAGATTAAGGGTATAATTCATTCGAATTGGAATATTTTAACAAGTGATAGTAGTATAAAAGACAAAATACCTAATATCCCTAAATTTGTATATAAAACTGGTAATAATATAAAGAGAATCTTAGAAATTAATTATAATTCTTTTAGTAGTAATACCAAGAGTGTGAAGGTGGGCACTAAAAAATGTGGCAACTGTAACTACTGTAGTTACATTTTTGAAAAGGATTCAGTTACACTTAATAATACTGTTAAAACAAGAATTAGATTTATGAATGGGAACTGTATGAGCCAGCATGTTATATACCTAGCCCTGTGCAACACATGTATGAATTATTATGTTGGGAAAACGGATCGATATCTGAAAAACAGAATATATGATCATTTGTATTGTATAAAAAAGAATGATCCCAATAATGCCTTGTCTAGGCACCTTATGAATAATAAAAGTTGCACAGGGTTTAAGTTTGCCATTTTGGAATTGGTGAAACCCAATCCACGTGGAGGAAATATTAAGGCACTAGTGAGTGACAAAGAAGTCAGATGGCAGATTAGACTTAATAGCTATCGTTGGTTCATTTTTTGGAATAAAAGAGAGCTTTGGTTGGATTTGCCTGGACTATACATTTTTTCAGCTGGAGACAGTTGTTTTTCTGCAAGTAGTTGTTGTAATCCAGGAACTTGTTTATATACTAATACACTTACCCAACGTTCCTGGAATTCATTAATTCCAATGCCCTGGACCAGCTCATTCTTACCCCCTCTAGAGGTAGCAACATCCTTGACCTGGTCATTACTAACATGGGCGACTATTGCTCTACACCCTTACTCAACTCCTCCCTGGTTAGATCCAACCACAAACTAATCACCTTGGAAATCCACATCCCCCCCACCCCCACCGCACCCTGCAAAGGTAACCACCATGAAAAACTTCTCCAGAGCTAACTTTGGACTCCTAAAAACAGAGCTGGCTAACTTCACATCACCATGCAAATGGAGAATAGTTGCATGACTGCCGAATCATACACCAATGCACTGTACGAACACGTACACACATGCATGGATGTTGCCATACCCAATAAAACCAAGACCCACTCCTCCAGAAAAAGGAAGCTAATCTGGTGGTCCCCTGCCATAAACAAACTCTACAACAGAAGGAGGAAACTGATGCAGAATAAGGTGAAGTCCCAAGACTGGAAAAACTCCCTTATCAAACTCAACAAAAAGTTGAGATCCCTCATCAAATCCTCTAAAGCTAGCTATGAAAACAGAATTGCAGCAGATAGTAAAGACAACCACAAGGCCTTCTATAGTTAAGTAAAGAATTTCCATGGCAATACCCAGATTTGCTCTGCGCTACTGCACAATGGTACCTCCTATACCGAGCCAACAGATATTGCCAATATATTGGCTGACAGATTCAGTGCCAACATTACCCCTCTCTCCCCCACAAAGGACCAATCACAATACCAGTAGATTGTCAGGCACCCAGTATTACTACTGCACAGGTTAAAACAGCACTTTCCAAGGTCAAGAATACAGCTTCTATGGGACTTGACAATATCCCTGGCTGTGTTCTACATGAAATACATAGTGAACTGGCACCTCAGCTGTGTGCCCTGTTTATTCACAGCCTCACCTTAGGCTTTGTCCCTACCAAATGGTGAACTGCTACAGTCATCCCTCTCCACAAAGGGGGAGCAACTACAGACCATGGGAACTATTGTCCCATTAGCCTGATGAGTCTGATATGCAAAGCTATGGAACATATCATTATGGACCTAATAAACAAGGATATGGGGAATCTGGATCCCACACAGTTTGGTTTTGTGAAGGGTAGATCATGCTTGCTCATCTTGGTCAACTTCTTTGTGTCAGTCACTAGATCTGTGGATGAAGGCAAGGTGGTTCATACAGCCTACCTTGATCTGGCCAAGGCCTTTGATACCATTCCCCACTCAGGAATCATAGAAAAAAATCACTAAGCTAGGCATCAACCCCTATATTACTAGGTGGGTTGCAAACTGGCTCACAGATAGAACCCACAGTGTGAAGGTAGCTGACTCCAAGTCAGACTGCCAACTAGTCATGAGTGGAGTCCCACAGGGTTCAGTCCTGGGTCCTCTCCTGTTTGGTATCTACTTCTCTGAAATCCAGGCCACCACGAAGGGAATCTGGCTGACAAAGTTCACAGACAATTGCAAGTTGGGAGTTATTATTAACTCCCCAAGTGATGTTGACATCCTACAGAATGGCCTAACTGAGATTAACGACTGGTGTCAGAACCATGGCCTTAAGTTCAATGCCATAAAATGTGTTGCCATCCCCTTTGGGAAAAGACTGGTTCCCATGAATTACCACATTGATGGTAGTCCACTGAACACAGAAGGTGTTATAAGAGATCTGGGAACACAGGTTGACAGCAACTTCTGTTTTGATCCCCACATTGCCACTGTGGTCAGAAAGTCCTTCTATGTGGCACATCTCATTACTAAGGGTTTTGCATCCAGGAAGAAAGAGGTCATTTTCTCCCTCTACTCTTCCCTCAGTAGGCCAATCGAGTACAATGCCCCATTTGGCATGTACCTCACTGGACACCTGCAACAACTGGAGAGGCCACAAAAGTTCCTCACAAAGAGGATCCTAGGCCTTAAACATGTGCCCTATATGGACAGACTCAAAAAAACTCCAACTATTCTCTGTTGCATTTCGCCTACTTAGAGGCGATCTCTGCTTGACTTACAAAGCCATGTCTGACCCAGCTCTGTTAGAAATGTTACATCTAAAGAAATCCCAATCCCTCCACAACACATCCTCCAGAGACCTAAACCTCATTACCACAATCAACAAAACATACTAGAGGGACAGGTTCATAACCCAGAGACTGCCCATGTATGAAATAGACTTCCCATACATGTCAAGCAGAGCACCTTGCTGACCCTCTTCAAGAGAAATCTTGATGTGTGGATGGGAAATAGAAAATTCACCCCGGGGATAACTCCAGTGACTCTACTCGACAGAGGCACTGGGAACTAAGGATGGGTGGTATGATGCCAGGGTAATCCTATCGCTAGGCTTGTAAAGGCCCCAGGGCCATTAGCCTAGTACACACCTATGAACCTATGTAACTAAAAATAATGCAGGAGGCTAAAAGTACTGATGGCAGGGTGCAGGATTATTTGGAATAACAATTAGGAACTAAGTAAATGTGAGAATGCAAGAATAGAAGTACATAAAACAATGTAAAATACTGTATGAACAGATATAATAACTTAGTAGTATCAGCATGCATACAGTCAAGGGTGAGGTATACTTGGTCAATACATCGCATTTACATGAAAAAAGTTCAAAATGTTAGGAAGTACGCTCAATTGTTAACCCACATACTGTAATCTACAGGACAACAAACTATAGAAAGAGGCCTACATCAAAATAATAAATCTTAGACTGAGTTAAGATCAAGAAACTTAAAAACAGCGTCAGAGCCTCACAAATTAGTATGTGACTCACTACAGAAACACAGAAAGCAGCAGAGTTTATTTAGCTATTGGGAAGTACAACAATGCAGGTGCTGGAAGCGTACTGGTTCTAATCACCGTACATTGAGCAGCAGAGCCATCAGGTTACACAGAAAAATAGTATAATATAAAACAGGGACAATTACAGTCAGATATAGCAATGCAGTTTATCAGTACACACTGTTATTATGAAAGTACTAAGCACTAGAGAATTAAACCATAACTACCAGAGATAAGCCAAAAGGTCGCTTAGTAAGACATTCACAGGTCTATGTATGTATATACCCAGCAGCCATTTGACAATAACAAACCATACACTAACACCGACACTTGGCACTTTAGCAGTATAAACTGATTTTGTGGAAATACTAAGAACTAGGCAGGTAATACATAGAAAATATAGCACAGTCAGTCGGTTGCTTAGTTAGACACTACCAGTCCTAAGCACTTCTATATTCATCAGCCGATGACAACATTCCAATTGGCAAACAGCAGCGATAACATAAAATAGCACAGTATAAATGTATTTATTAGTGAAATGGATGTTATAGATGATTACAATGGGGGCCGTAGTTCACTCACATCGTCAGGGGTGCCATTACAGCCAGTGAGAGTGTGGGAGAGGGAATAGATGCCGGGTAATGCTAACAGCTGGTCTTAAAGCCTGCAATGCATGCTGGGAGAAAAAGGAAATTAATAGGACAATCGAGAGAGGGAAAAGAGAACAGAGAAAAATGGAAGAGTGTGATTAATTACTTTTGGCTGAATACACACAAAGACACAAACACACACACACACAAATACTTATATACAGTTTCCCTCAATGTGATTGAACATTCATTTGCTTGATTAGTGATGACGGTGGTGCATAATATCAAGCGTACAGATACTCGAATGTTTAAAATGTGGAGGGACTGTTTCCTCATGAAAAGTGAATGGGGTTGGAAGGGGAGACAGTGTGTGGGGGGAATCAGGGTTAGAGTTGGGAATAGGTGGGGTGATAGGTTTTGTATGTTTACATGTGAGTGTATGCATTTTAGGGTTACGGTCAGGGTTAGGCAAGCGTGTAGATGTGTTGTTATTGTGCGTTTGTGTGTATGGGAGTGTCTTGTGTAGTGGCAGTGTTATGGGAAGGTTTTTATTAATTTGAGGTGTAGGATTAGGGTTGAGGGAAGGTGTAGCATTAGGGTTAGGGTTAGCACCCTTTACTAAGGTGGTACAGGGTAGTGTTTGTTATTTAGGGTATTCAGTGTTCTGTATGTACAAACTATTTAATACTATTTTTAACCATGACATTAAGAATGTTGATCATATAGAGGACAATTATATATATATATATATATATATATATATATATATATATATATATCTATAGCAATGGTGCATGGTAGCATTGTCGCCTCACAGCAAGAGGCTCTCTGGTTCAATTCTTAGCTGGCGTGCCTTCTGTGTGGAGTCTGCATGTCCTCCCTGCATTCGTGTGGATTTCCTCCGGGTGCTCTGGTTTCCTCCCAACTTTCAAAGACATGCATCTGGAACATTTCTCCCTGGGCCTCCACTGACAAATTGGCCTGTTCCAAATTGGACTTTCCTGGTAAACTAATGTTAAATAAATAAAATAAATACACACACACACATATATATATATATATATATATATATATATATATATATATATATATATTATGTGTGTATGTGTATCTCTCTCTCTCTCTCTACATACATATATATATATATATATATATATATATATATATATATATATATATATATATATATATATATATATATATATATATATTATTTGATTTATTTCTGAATTATTTGGCTGTATTCAGCCAAAGGTAATTAAACTACTTTTTCACAGCATTTCTACACATTCCTCAAGTGTCAATGGCCAGAATTGCTTTTGGAGATTTGCCCCTTCTTTGTGTTTGTGTTTCTGTTGCCTTGGAGTTAGTATATGTACGTTTTGGGGCTCTAGGGAGTAGAACAGCTAGATGCATACAGTTTGATTTTTCGTCCTTGTAGTGTTTTAGCAGTTAGTGTTCAGTGATAATGTTCCTTGGAATCTTGTTACCTAGAGTTTCATAGGATTGGATTCAAAAAGAAAGTTGCAGACAGCACACTGTGCTGAAAGAAAATGTCAGCTTATCAGCGACAGATGTGACTCCATAACAGATGGTATTGCAGGAGCAAGTAATAACTTATTCAGTGTAGGATAACTATAGATTCCATACATGGCTGCCAGATTGCAAAACACAACGGGTGCACCCAACTCAAATAAAATCCAACAGACTAGTGTACCAATAATTTCATGAAAACAGCAGAAACCATATGTGCTTTCCCGTAACACTACTTTAGTCTATGAGTCACTAAGCAATCCTTTGGAATCCACAAAATATAACTAAAAAGAGGTATATTATCACTCAAACAGGCTGGGATACTACAAACCATAATAAAAGATGATCTACAAATTCAACCTGGTAGACATCTAGCAAAGTGCCGAGCCAGCCTGCAGTTAAGTCAGCTCTCTGAACAGGAAATAATAGATAGAAAAAGATTAGATAGATAGCTGGTGCAGCCTGTGTACAGGACATATGCACCCCACATAGACACTCACAGTCTGTTGGGTAACCCAGTAGTGGTAGAAACAAAAGTGTAAATGAGTCTGGTTATACTGACCACTGGGACATTCCAATGGCATATGGGGGATGCTGTAGGAGTGTTTTGGACAGCTGCTAGTCACGCTCTAGCACAGTTTCTGCAGTAATGTACAAAGTAGATTAAAACACCCACTACCCAACAATGGGTATGGAGTGCAGAACTGTCATGCAACAGTTCTGTGCCATTGCCAGTTTCCTCATATCCTCTGTGCAGTTGGCTGCAGCCACATCCTTTCAAACCCCCCAGTGGTACATGATGATGAACATACATACATACAATATACAACATACAATAGATAGGGGTGGCAATCACTTATTTGACATGTGGTGTGCTCCGCAGATGGGCTCATTGCCAGTATCATGGCAACACACCCTGGTAGCATGCTTGACAGAGCAATTTAGAGGGGAAAGTGCATGAGAGCTGCTTTTTAACATGATGAAATACCAGAGGGGGTTCTACTAGGTGAGTACATGACCACTGCTATATTGTAAGCAATGGCCACATTGCAACAGGCAGCATGACAACCAAATATTTTTTCTTATCCCCCTAAAAAAGGTGACTACTATTATCCACTGGAGCCTTGGCTTATGATGCCATACAGAGCCCTATCAATGCCTGCTGAGGATGCATACAACAGAACACCATAACACAGAACACCACTAAGCACATGCTCGGCATGCTAAAAGTAAGATTCAAATGTCTAGACACATCCAGGCACACTCAATACACACCAGAAAAGACATCATAGATGGTCACCATGTGCGCAATGCTACACAATGTGATAACATCAAAATACAGTGGCCTACAAACTACAGGTGTGGGTGACCTATTCAAGAGCCCCAGATGTCAGAAATGAAGCTATCAGAGCTGTCATAGAATGATCAGGAGGACACATGGGTGAGAAGAAATAGGCATGGGGATGTAAGGTGTGGCCATATATCTTAGCTCAGACAACAGGGCAGCATCTAGCTCATGCCTTTGAGTTATGACAAGCCACCAATACAGAAGTATATAGACAAAACAGTGATGTTCACATAGTGTTGCCCCACAACAGCAGCACCGAGTATGACTAATGGAAACAGCCCATTTGCTGTCCACATTGAACATCATATATAACGCAATCATATGATTCACCTGTCATACCTTATACACATACACATGACACAGCAAGAACCAAATCTGGATTCCTACAGAGAAAACATCACCACAGGAATACACTCTGCAAGGTACAGCAACAAAGAGAACCATACTGGCATATGTCTGGCATATTTGAGGTGCGAGCAACAGAAAGTGTCGTCGTACAGGTAGGATGTCATCATACAGAAAAGTAGTATGTGAAGTTAGCTGTACAACAGTCAGTACCATAACAAATCTTGACCCATGCAGTGTATAGGAATGTATCAGCACAAACAAAACCTAATTACAGGGGTTGCATTACACATAGCATAGTTATGCGTAACAGTATCAGACAACCCACTATGCAGCATACAGCAGCGTGAGTTATGACAACATGTCAAGGACCAGCCAAAATGAAACATATCTATGTTACAAACAAGTTTCATATTACACACCTGATGTGGAATGTCACACATAAGACAACACTGCAATGTACAGGTTATTGCTGCAACATGCATCATTCAGATGTAAGAATATGTTCAATCATGCAGAGCATCAATGACAGGCAGTACACACCAGCCATGGAACATGCAGCATTGCTTGGGTTACAGCAACTTAGGTGTTTATGTGTATGTAAGCAGGTAGATATGGGAAGGCACACGTGGAAACTACTAACGTTACCAGATCTGTCTGCACTTGTTGGAGAACGCACTATCTGGGACAAGGATGTACCTGTTGGTTAAAACTGAACACAAACAACATGTAAGTATACACCTCAGGCATAACAGAAGGCAGAGGCACACAAAGGCAACTGATCTCACTAACAGACTATGGAGACACTTATATGACAAGCAGTAATGTTATCCTGATGCTGATGGACCTATGCAATCAAAAGACATAGCAGTACACATAGTGATGACAGTGTTATCTGCACATTGTTCTGGTAATATAACATGCATAACACTTTGTCATGTCAGTGACAAAGATCAGCAAAAATGTGACCTTCTTGATATGTTAAATGGCATCTCTATCCAAATGTGTTAAACCTCCAAGGAAGAACAAGAGGAGCTTATGAAAAATTAATAATCATGCAGTCACAGTTAGATGTGATGACAAAAGACAAGTTAAATGCTAAGCCATCCTTACATTCCCCAGTCCCATCGAATGGTATAGCAGCTACCACTGTATGAGTAATCATCCTTGAATACCTGTAAATCAGACTTCAGATGTACAGTTTGCAGACAACCCCATAAAGCGCCATTATCTGCAAACCTAATACAGATGTACAAGTGAATCTGCATTACAGATGGATATTATCACATTTCATCCATATCCAAAGTTCACGGGGGCAAGCTTGTTTGTAGCCATATAGCTGCATATTAGGGAAGTCTAGCCCCATCATTTATGTAACTGACATACTGATGTGCAGAGAATTTTCCAAACAAAAAATGCATTAAATATGTGCTAAAAGTTTTACAAAGAACACTGTGAACATAGTAGAGTGATAATGGCATTGGTTCCACCAAAGTAGCTGATCTCATGATAGCTTAGCTTTTGGATGATAGGAGTCAGGTAGCTATATGTAACAGTGAGGTTAGCTTAGTACAAACACCTATTAAGTACAATTTGTGCCATACATAATTAATGAGGTTCAATAACATACAATGTTCTGTAATCCCATCAGCGAACGTCCATGCAAGTTCTAAAATCATGGTGCTTTCGTCAATACCCTGTATGTGTACAGTGCTCAGCACAATTGCCCAACAGTTATCATTTAATGAGATCATTTGTAGCACATGCCCAATGCCTACCAATGGTTTGCTACCATCTTATATGTGACACATTTATAATGTGATATTGATACATTTTCCTATCATACCATTGTTGCCTGCAAACTGAGTAGGATGCTAGTGAGCAATATTTTGAAGGCACTTTTCATTAACCTTACAACCATTTAAGAAAGTGCCGACTGAGAGGCGACTGCAATGTGTCTAGGCACCCAACTAGATCAATGAGGAGACCCTCTAGATGCTGGCTGTCTATGTTGGACATCAGTGGAGGGGATGCAAACCCACCAGAAGAATTTTGCACACAACAACATTTCAAACCAGACTGAGAGAGAGCTCCAGGGTCATACAGGGATCATCAGGACAGGCATGCAGGTCCAGCATCGATACTGCAACCTTCACCATAGAGACCAGGATGACCCACAGAACAGGATCGCTCAGGTTTGACACCAGCCCTGGACATCTACAGAAAGTGCCAAAATCCACACCTTAGCACCTACTATGTACTGTTAGCATTTACTGCCCATATCTATATATAATACATGTATGAATATGATTAGAGAACTCTTAATGGAAATAAAATGTTATATCTAAATATTGATGGAAGTCTAACTGTGAAAAATGAGGTCATCAGCACACAAGTTGGGCCAAACAAGCAGGTATGCAGGATGTTATGGGCCAGATCCTGTAAAGTTCGCTGAAGCTATTTGTGGACAGCACAGAATGTTGAAGGAAGACTTCAGCGCACCTGCTGGGGGAGGATCACAGAAGACATACTGAAGGCAGCCTGAGTACTTAAGTATTCAGCGTAGGATAATTAGGGATTCTACACATGCAGATCTGATTCAAAAACACATTGTATGCTCACAATGCAACTTAAATGTGACAAACAGCCATGTAGACTCCATTTCTAAAATCCTCAGTTTATGCTTTATGGGTATGAAGGAATTCAAGTGAATACTACAGAGTATGGTGAAATCTATAGCAAAACATCAAAAAATATATAAAATGCAAACAGCTGTTAATAAACTGCAACAGGTTGCAATTATACAAGCCATAAATGAGGCTGTGATTGTGTGCTCTAGAAGGCAGCCAGCTAGAATCAGAGCAAGGCTGCAGCTTAACTAGATATCAGACATGCAAATAATCAACAGATATCAGCTAGACAGACAACTGATGCAGGTTGTCTGCAACATATGCGCCCCATACATATTTGTGCAGACCCTGTGAAGAAATCCCATTCCACTTGAACCCAAAGTGTGTCTCGGCCCGAGTGTACTTGGATCTGGAACATTCCAGAGACATATGGGGGGATGCTGTGGGAGTAGCACAGACAGCTGCCAATCATATCCCATCAAATCCCTGGAAGCAATGTGCAGCAAGGTGGATCACTACATATACCATATACCATAAAAAACTTCTTCAAAGCCAACTTCATGCTACTCAAGTCAGAAGTGACAAACTTCATGACACCCATGCAGACGGGAACTGAAAGTTCAACTGCTGAATCCTACACTAAGGCACTGTACGAGCACATCCACTCATGCATGAATCGTGCCATCCCAAATAGAACCAAAATGCTCTCATCCAAAAAAAGGAAGCCAATCTGGTGGTCCCCTGCCATAAACAAACTTTACAACAAAAGGAAGAAACTTTTGCAGAAAAGAGGAAAATCCCAGGATGCAAAAAACTCCTTTACTAGCCTCAGTAAGAAACTAAGATGCCTCATAAAATCCTCCAAAGCTAGTTACGAAAATAAAATTGCCAAAGATTCCAAAGACAACCACAAAGCATTCTATAACTATGTCAAGAATCTAAATGGCAATGCTCAGATCTGCTCTGAGCTAAAACAGAATGGCATTAAATATACTGATCCGAAGGATATTGCCAATATCCTGGCAGATCAATTCAGTGCCAACTTCACCCCCTCACCCCCTAAATGACCCATCTCAATACTGGAAGATTGCCAAATTCCAGTAATAACGGCCACACAGGTACAAAACACACTCTCTAAAGCCAAGAATACAGCATCCATGGGACCAGATGACATCCCAGGCTGTGTACTACATGAACTACAATATGAACTGGCACCTCACCTAAGTGTCATGTTTAATCATAGCCTCACCTCAGGTTTCATGCCCACTGAGTGGCGCAGAGCTACAGTTATCCCAATCCACAAGGGGGGATCCACCTTGGATCCCAGAAACTACTGTCCCATCAGTCTGACAAGCCTTATCTGCAAGGCCATGGAACGTATTATCATGGAACTTATAAACAAAGACATTGGCAACCTTCAAACACTGGACCCCACCCAGTTTGGGTTTGTGAAGGGCCGATCTTGTCTCCTGAACCTGATTGACTTCTTTGAATCAGTCTCCAGAGCCATGGACAAGGGTAAGGTGGTCCACACAGCCTATTTAGAACTTGCCAAGGCCTTTGACACCATCTCCCACTCTGGAATCACAGATAAACTTATTAAGTTGGGCATTAATCCCTATGTCACCCAATGGGTTCCTAAATGGCTTACTGATAGAACCCACACTGTAAAAGTAGCCGACTCCAAATCCAGCTCCAGACAAGTGACAAGTGGAGTACCTCAGGGTTCAGTCCTGGGGCTGCTCTTGTTTGGCATCTACTTCTCTGAAGTACAGGTCAATACTAAGGGACTCTGGCTAACAAAGTTTGCAGATGACTGCAAACTGGGAGCCATTATTGAATCCCCAAATTATGTGGATACTCTACAAAAGGGCCTTACAGAAACAGATGCTTGGTGCCAGAGCCATGGGCTCAAGCTCAATGCCAAGAAATGTATTGTTGTCCCCTTTGGGAAAAACATGTATCCATGAATTACCATATAGGTGGCAGTACACTAAACACAGAAAGTGTGATAAGAGACTTAGGGACACAGGTGAACAGTGGTCTCACCTTCGATAACCACATCACCACAACATTCAGGAAATCCTTCTATGTGGCACACCTCATCACGAAGGGCTTTTCATCCAGAAAAAAGGAGGTCATTGTCCCACTGTACTCATCCCTCATTAGACCCATTATAGAATACAACGCCCCATTTGGTATGTACCTCTCAAGACATCTGCAACTACTGGAAAGACCTCAGAAATACCTCATTAAAAGAATCACAGGCCTAAAGCAGATGCCCTATGCTGACTGCCTTAAAAATCTCCAGCTATACTCTGTCGCATATCGTCTACTCAGAGGCGATCTCTGCTTAACATACAAGGCCATGTCAAACCCAGAGCTGTTGGACATGCTACACTTAAAGAAATCCCAATCCCTCAGAGCTACATGCTCCAGGGATCTAAACCTTGTCATCACAATAAACAAAACATGCTGGAGGGACAGGTTCCTGACCCAGAGATTCCCCAGACTCTGGAATAGATTGCCCATACATGTCAAGCAGAGTGCCTCTTTGGACCTCTTCAAGAGGAACCTTGACGATTGGATGGGAGAAAGGAAATTCACCCCAGGGATCACATCAGTTGCCCTGCTAGACAGGGGTCCAGGAAAGTAAATAATGTGGGAAGAAATAGCCAAGGAATTGTTGTGGCTAGGCTTGTATAGGCCCTAGGGCTGATAGACTAGTACCAACCTATGAACCTATGAACCTATACTTTCTGTCCACTGCCATGAAGCAGAGAACTGTAATGCACCAGTTTTACAGCATCTCAAACTTCGCACATGTACTTGGTGCAACAGACTGCACACACATACCTATCAAGACACTGGTACATCCTGAAGCAGACTGAAACATAAACAGAAAGAGCTGGCTATCCATCAACTTCCAAGTTGTGTGTGCAGCAGATGGGAGAATAACATACATCATGGTAAAACACCCTAGAAGTGACCATGATGCTGCCATTTGGATGGAAATTGGATGAGGTCTGAATTCCAGCAAGGTGAAATACATGAGGGAATGCTATTTGGTAAGTACAGGAACACAGCTAGCATGGAAGTTAAGGATAACCCTCATAACACTATATTCATCCTGACCACATGTATTTCCACTCCCCACAATACTTGACTGTGATTATCCACTTGAACAATGGCTAATGACCCCATACCATGAACCATCCAACCCTGCACAGAAGGCCTACAATAGACCACACACAACAATCAAAAACACCATAGAGCATGTGTTTGGTATATCAAAAGCTAGGTTCAGATGTCTGGACACTTCCCAGGTGCACTGCAGTACACGTCTGAGAAGGCAGCACAGATGATAATGGTGTATAATTTGTTGCACAACATGCTAACTAGAGCACATGGTGGCCTTCCATGAACTACCCCCAAGAACCCCAGATGTCTGAAGATGATATCCCACAGGTATCAGAGGAAGAGCAGGAGGATGTAGGAGCCAGAAGACACAGGCATAGGTAATGTAGGGTGTGACCACAAGTGCAGGCCCAGGCAACATGGCAGCATCTGACCCACATCTTTGTGTCATGACAAGCCCCACATACATGAGTACACAGATCAAGCATTGATGTTCAGGTGTTGCCCCACCACAGCAATACAGGTTGAGTCTAATAGCAAGTAACAGCTAGATGTACACACTGAGCATCAGTCATAACACAATAATCATAAGATATTACAACATGAAGATGTGCAAGTGTGTCACAACAGGGATCATCAACTCAGGGCAGAACTGACACAGGTAAGCATACACACTCAGATTGTCATACACAGCTGTGTGTACTACACTATAAGACATACTTTAATGTTGTCTAGGAAGATTTTGCTGACATCTCACACAACTGTCCGCTCTGCTCCAGCCATGTACAGACACATGCTGCCCTAGTTGCTCTGCAGAAGAGATGGAAGGGATTACAAAACCATGTTGAGATGAAGGAGCATGACTGTGAGATGAAGGCCTTGTGACTGTCAGAACCGCAGCAGATGTGACAACAGTTGAACTCTGTGCAGTTTGAACCACAGACCGAGTCTGAATGGCCAGTGGTGGTTCTGCAGATAGGTGGCATGCCTCTCCCAGGTTACAATCTGCTAAGCACAGTCATGGAACGCAGAATCCTACTGGTAGTGCAACACTGCTGCAGTACTGTAGAAGGCAATATTTTGGCCTACTATGTCACAACCACCAGAATCTCATTCTGAGTGGCCAATGTAGCCAGAATCTCACCATGTATGTACTCTTCTCCTTCATGCATGATATGTAGCTGGTGTGCCACACAATCTGTGACATGGACGTCTGACTGATGCTGTTGTTGTGACCATTTATTTGCCTGCAGCAGGAGACAGACACCCTCTGACACCTGGTGATGCACATCTGCTCACCTACATCTACCCTGTTTTAGGTTGTTGTGTGGAACTGCCATCAGCAGTGGTCTGAACTGGGGTCTGTTGGCCAACTGTTTCACCCTATAGACAAGCTGACCTCCACATCTAAGACTACAGCTGCAGCAACATCATGGATGGACTCTCCAAACATCTCAAGGACCTGTGTGCCGGCCGTACCACCATGCTGAGACACATCTTGAACCACATCATGATCTGTTGGATGATACAAATAGTTGATGCACTACAGGATACAAAGACACAGATCAGGACAATGTGCTTGCATCATATGATGGGTATTATCAAAGAAATATGACATTTTATATATATATATATATATATATATATATATATATATATATATATATATATATATATATATATATCACTGCAATGTTACAAATAATAATACTTTACATGAGATCTACTGTATGTATGTTTCACTGGAATCTGCACACATGAAGTATATAATTTGGTTACAAGGCCAACATACATGACATATGTGAGGAATACAAAAAATACACACCTGACAACAACTCATGGGAAAATGGTGCTGTTGAAGAGGGATGAACTTCAACTATGCATGAAAAAAAAAACAGGATTAATGATCACATCATTCACACCATTAACCAGGTGAACACAGTTAAAACATTTGGAAGGTGTGGCATACACATACCATTTATATGTGCACTCAATGGCATTGATACAGACTGTCCTAGGAATGGAAAGAATACAGTATTAATGGAGGTCAACTACAGGATTAACAGCAAGGGTAGGTATGAAACATACTTAGTAACATACCACTGACAGACTCCTGCTGTGGAGCAGATTTGGGCTGTACTGTGGATCCTACAGTGGGAAAGTAAAGAGAAAGACAGCACAGTCATGTATTTAGCAAAAAGAATACTGAAATACTGACACCATGATATAAGTAACACAATAACATGGGCTACAAATACTCACATGATGGACATTGCAACTGTACACCAGATGGGCCTTTGTTGACAAATATTGGCATAAATGTCACATATCACGTGTGCTACACATTGATGCAAGCTATGACAATTTTGCTGTAACATACCTAGTCTTCTGCACTTGAACCTGCACAGCTTGGGCCTCCACTGGATGTACCTGTAGTGTTCAATGTTAGGTAAATAACAATATGTCAGTAAACAGCAATGCCATGAAATGAGGCTGAGGAAGTAACAAGGTAGCAGTCACAGTGACAGTATGGAGACACTCACCTGCTGATCCCTTGTTTAGTCCTGATGAACCTATGAATATTAATGCAAACAGCATTACAAATGATGTTTGGGCTGCTCTATCTGTATTTATTGTATCAATACATATCATTGAATTTACATTCATCATCCTTACCCTGTGTAAATGTGCGCATGGGTCAACTCTGCTGCTGTAAATCAAAAACAACAATACATGAGTATGCATGCTACAGCAATATGCAGTTATTGTCTCTATACCCAGCCATGTAATGAAAAGAAAGGCATACATGTTTGGTCTGGAACTCCAACGTCAATCCCACCCCTGGGTATGTGTTGTTCCCCTCTTGCTGTATGCAGTGTTGCCAGAAATATTGTGATGCCACCTGATCATCTGGGGTCAATGGTGGTCCACCACTGGTGGCATCCCTTGATCTTTCATAACATCTCACTCTGTTAGCTGCACAAAGAATCATGTCCGAGCATTTTCATCTACAGGCTTCATGGGATTGGTTGAGGCCTCCAACTGCATTGATCATGTTGGTGAGGCTAGTCCAGATTTCATTTCTCCAAACTGTATCACCTGAATGGCCTAGGAGTCTCCATCCATGTTGGTGGAGAGCATCAATCTTTTTCCGGAGGGAGAAATTGTCACCCTAGGATGGTGGGTCATCTGAAAGGCAATGATATGCACATGATAATATTCCTGTGTAAGACCATTTATGCATTTGGTTCTGTGAACGGCATATGTCAACATAAGCAGTATGCAGTGCAAAGGTCTGTATAACACTGTCTGTGATAAATACTAAAGTGACATATAAAAGTAACAACAATGCTTTCATACATAACGTTTGTAAAATCAACATATCTTGTAATATTTTTACAGTTTATGAGCAGGATTAGAACCCCAGACACTATATATATGTTAAATGGAGGTCCAAAAACAACAGTATAACGCCACAGCAATCTGCTTTTATTTCATACTACAATACTACAGCAAGTGACAACTGAACAACTTAAGGAAACCATCAGAATACTTCAGGATTCATAGGCAGAACACAGACAGTACAGACCTTTTGTATATTGACCCAGTAGTGGTAACACCTTTGTTAAGAAACATCATTGAAGAAATTTCCATAACAGCAGCAGCACATTTTTAATAGTTTTGTTAGGAAACATGAATTAAGAAATATCTGTAATATCAACATCACATACCAGATATGGATAGTGTCAGAGTCTGCAGATTTCTGTAGTTCCACCACAGAGTGCAAGGAATTACCAGTAAGAATTACAGATGATCAATAAATCAGCCTTCATATACTGTTAACTTTTACAATAAAAGTCTGTCTGTACAACCACATACGAGACTGAAATCAATTATTTAAAACAGCAACACCTATATACATAAAGTTCAATGCCACATTACTCCAGTAGCTTATAACAACTTCTGTTAAAGATAACATTTTGAATAAAAATGAAATAGGCACCTTTGACAATGACTGACTAGAAGAAATTTACTATTCACCAAAACAGAAATGCTACCAATTGTCAATTTGCCTCTCATTCAGAATCACAGAATCAAAGTACACCTTATGTGCATCCACTTTTAAGTACCATTTGTGGATACAGAATTAATGAGGCTCATTAAAATACAAGTTTTTGGAATCCTATTCATACACCTCTGCATAAACTGGCTTCATGAACCATAACACCCAGATGTACTACCTAAACACTCAATAGATATTCATAAACAGTACCATGTGTGGCATGTGCCCATTATCTTCCAATGATCTGATAACATGACATCAGCACCTCTTTTAAATATTAATTTTAATACATTCACTACTCAGACCACTGCTAACTGCAAAATGAATGGCACCTTTGTGAGCATTTCTCTGTGTTTGTATTTCCCAGACTCCATCAAGTTGAGGACTGTGATGGCTACTTCGAGGAGGCTGAGATTTGTCTGTGTGCCCAACTGGACCAATGAGGAGATGACCCAGGTGTTGACTGTGCACACTGAATTAGAGCAGAAGATGAGAGCCAGACCTAGGAACTTCACCATGACAGACGTATGGAACTGGAATCACAAGGAATACCAAAGGAAGACAGGGTCTACCACACTGGAGTGCAAGATCACCACCACTATGATGACCTGCATCAGAGAAATGTGGAGGAGCTTTAAACAAGGGTTGCTGAGGTGCTGAGAAAGCCTGTAGATCCCTACTGTTTATACTCTACACATATCTGAGCATTCCTACAGATTTTTCAGATATTTCTATCCAATCTATATCACATAGATGTTTTTATAATTATTTAGTAGCTCCTGTGGCAATTAACTCATGAGGACAAATAAGTGGATTTGGTAAATATTGTCCTATTAACTGAGTGTTTGATTCCCATGTTGTTAATTTATTTAATAATGTGTATAATATCCATAATTATGACCTTTGTAGGTGTACATATGTTTTGCATCTAATGACATAATTACTGTGCACATTAATCACTAGGCCATGATGACTGTGCACTTCGTAGTTTTCCATTATGGTACCACAGTCTCACGCACTGCACTGTATAACGGTGTAGTATTGCCTACTGTACTGCTATATGTTGGAATAAAAACACATACATGACTTCATTAATTCATTTCTTCTAAGAAAGTACACAGACACGTTTATTTAAGCTATAAAAAGTAATACCTATCCGACTGCTTACACATATGTTTTCAGTTATGTGTTGATAGCTGTCATTTCTTTAAATAAAATGTCCAATACATTTTTGCAGTTTCTATATTCATCCATTCCCTACTGCACTTTTAATAAACACCTGCAGTACCTGTTCTCTAAAATGAAACTCCTGCTGACTGTTAGCCTGGTCTGTAAAGCAACCAGCCTGTAGGTAGAAATTTTGGCATGCTGTGGGTTCCAATCCACACAAGTGAAACTTACATCTATAATTATTATCTTGGCTTAATTCATGCAAAGCATTTCTTTGCAGAAGCATATTCCAAAATTTGATACTAACATTTCTGTGTGCATGTTTATGAATAAGTACATTAGTTGTCAAATGTTCTATGAATATGCCCATAATCCATAACACTCTAATAACATCAACTTTGTAACAACGTGGTGCTGGCTCTTATTGTGGCTTTTAAGAAAACAGGCCAACATACCTACATTTTGGCATGCTGAGTGCTCAACTTCAGAGAGGGGACACATATCTGACACTATTAACTTGCTTTAATTTACCCATAGCATTTATTTAGAGCAGCATATTCCACTTAATGATATTATAGTATATTTTGAGCATCCATTATTCATTGAATTAACACAATCATATCTGTGACCCATAATGTTCTGTTAACATCAGCTGTTTAACAGCAGGGTCATTAAAGCTTGCTAAATACTGTTATATGTCTGAGCAATTCTTTGGTTAACATTGTATACTTTGTAAAAGTGCTATTGTAGCAGAAACACATCCATGTGCATCAAGTGGATGCACAGGCTTGAGGAGTAGCAGAGGGATAGAGGTATGTTGATTATTTTTCCTGTTTTATAAAAGGAAATGCCTCTTTCCCTGTTTACAGGCCTGTATTTTTCACAATAATATGTACATTAATTAGAATGCTTCAATACCCATCATGCATCAGTAAGGTAAGTGAAATCATCATATGATAGCTGTGTTTACAACTGTGTCTGAAATCTAAAAATGTTGAACTTTCATGTACCATTGAGACATTGCTTCAACACACATTTTTGAATTGCACTCCACAAACCAAATAAAAGTTGGGTTGGTATATCAGTCACACGTATTGGAACAGGAGTGTTTTGCTTATGAGTTTAAGTGCTTTGATAGCTTCTTATGAAGTTTTTGTACATTTGTGTTTATGTTTGTGTGATCCAGTAATTGATCTGTATTGCTTGCCTTATCACATAGTGAATGGGTATCTGCTATATCAGTGCTGGCATTGCTGTTTGTTGACTATATGGCATGTCCTTCGTTTTAGCATTGGTATTGCATCTGCTTTCAGCATTTTGGGTGGTTTTGTAGAAAACACAGTTATAGCATAGGTTTACTGACACTTGTGCAAGTAGACATTTAATTGCAGCAGTTCATATTGAGCACATCCTACAGGTCATCACTGGTATTGCATCTGCCTCCAACCCCTTGGGTGTTTTTAGTAGAAACACAGTTATAGCTTTGGTTTACTGACACTTGTGCAGATAGACACTTGTGTGCAGCAGTTCATTATCAGTAAGCATATTTGTAATATTTTGATTTTTTCAGGCTACTAATTTCTAATACTTTTTGGAAGATAATCCATACAGTTGTACACATACAATACTATTAGTAACAGATATATAGGGTCATAGGTTCATAGGTAGGTACTGGGCTATCTGCCCAAAGGCATATAGTAGCCCAGCCACATTGTGCGGTATTCACGGCCCCTTTGGTTAGTTCCCTAGGCCCTTGATCTAGCAGCTAGTACCCTTGGCCCCTATCTAGTAGAGCTGTTGGTATGATCCCTGGTGTGAACTTTCTGTCACCCATCCACTCGTCAAGGTTCCTCTTGAAGAGTGATAGTGAGGGGCTCTGTCTTATGTAAATCGGGACCTTGTTCCATAGCAAGGGAAGTCTTTGCGAAGGGAATCTATCCCTCCAGCATGTTCTCTTCATTGTTGTGCTGAGGTTTATATCCCTAGAGCATTTAGCTCAAGTAGATTTTGTTTTGCTAAGATGGAGCATGTTCAACAGTTCTGGGTTGGACATGGCTCTGTATGTCAGACAGAGATCGCCTCTGAGAAAGCAGTATGCAACAGAGAAAAGCCTTAGTTTTTTCAAATGTGCTGCATAGGGCAACTGTTTGAGGCCAGTAATCCTCTTAGTGAGGTACCTCTGTGGTCTCTCCAGCTGCTGGAGATGCCAAGCCAGGTAAATTCCAGTTGGTGCATTGTACTCAATAATGATTCTGATGAGGGAAGAGTAGAGGGGCACCACTACATCCTTAGATCTTGATGCAAACCCTTTCGTGATCAGATGGGTCACACAGAAGGATTTTCTAACCACCTTGGCAACATGGTAATCAAAGGAAAGCTGACTATCTACTTGGGTCTCTAGATCCCTTATTACTTCTTCAGATTTCAGGGGTTACCTCCTATGTGGTAGTTCGCGGGTACTCTGTTTTTCCAAAGGGGATTACTATGGATTTTTTAGCATTTAGCTTGAGACTATGGCTTTGACACCATGCATCAGTCTCATTAAGGCCCTTCTGGAGGATATCCATGTCAGCTGGAGACTCTATTATAGCACCCAGTTTGCAGTCATCCACAAACTTGTTCAGCCACAGCCCTTCAGTGCTTGCCTGTACTTCTGAGAAGTATATGCCAAATAGGAGGGGCCCCAGGACAGAGCCCTGAGGCACACCGCTCGTTACTGGTCTGGATTCGGAGATAGATCCCGCTACTCTTACTTTGTGGGATCTGTCTGAAAGCCAGTTTGCGATCCATCTTGTGACATAAGGGTTTATGCCCAGGTTGGTGAGTTTATCAATAATACCCAAATGGGGAATGGTGTCAAATGCTTTAGCAAGGTCAAGGTAAGCTGTGTGTACCTCCTTTCCCTTATCTATAGCCTGAGTAACTGTCTCAAAGAAGTCCACCAGGTTCAGGAGGCATGATCTGCCCTTGACGAAGCCGAACTGTGTGGAGTCAAGTGTTTGGAGGTTCCCAATCTCTCCATTTATGAGTTCCATAATGATTCGCTCCATTGCCTTACAGATCAGACTGGTCAGGCTTATTGGTCAGTAGCTCCCAGGGTCGGTTGTGAGCCCACCCTTGTGCAGCGGAACCACCGTTGCTGTGCACCATTCTATGGGCACATATCCTGTCGAGAGGCTGAGACTGAACAGGGTATTCAGATGTGGGGATAATTCATTTTGGAGCTCGCGTATGACACAGCCCGGAACACCATCTGGTCCCATGGAGGCAGTGTTTTTAGCTTTAGATAGAGCCTTATTAACCAACGTATCAGTAATAATTGGAGTTACACAATCCCCTGGAATAGTAATAGGCTCTGTAGGTGGTGGGGGGGGGAGAAATTTGCACTGAACCTATCAGACAAGATGTTTGCAATGTCAGTGGCAATGTCATATTAGATTCTCATATGTCACAATATGGCAATGGCAATGTCATATTAGATTCTCATATGTCACCATATGGCAATGGCAATGTCATATTAGATTCTCATATGTCACCAACTGTGGTGATTAAACATATAGCACTGCTTTTACTATTGTAGTTATTGTACTGATGTATGTTCAGCCAATTATCATGCTGCCTGTCTCAGATGTTTGTCATATTGCTTGCCTATTGTCCATAATATTATTATATCACTTTCTCCTCATTTTAACAATGACAGTTTATGGCTGTTTATACAAATCATTGAAAGCAGGCAGTATAATCTCTTGATTTGAGCATGTGTACATTCTTACAAAGCAAATGACCCAGGTGGGTGTGTCCAAGCCTATAGAATTTTTTAAAAAGGAATACTGACATCTTGTTTATGAATAGGGCATATAGGGTCATGCATTTATGAGGTAACTCTGTCCATAATGGTTGTGTGTCAGTCCCTTTGTAAATTGTCATTATAATCATATTCTGTAGTGCTATGATAATCATGGGAATGTTCTGTGTGATAGACATTTGCTTTGCTTTTCTGTTGTTCAATGCAATTAATCTTGATTAATCTTAATCATCAGAACATAGGACTCATGGACATTCTCTAATCAGAAGGCGTTGACAAGTGCATGTCAAGCCGCTGCCAGCATCTTCCGAGGATGATGGTGATAATGATGATGATGACAATGCTGAGGAACCTGAACCTGGCCCTGTGCAAGCCATCATGCCTGCACCCTAGAGGAGATGATGACAACATGACCAGACTCAAGACAGTTATCAGGAGGAGATCCAGGAGGTCATGACCAATGTGTTCAGAACTCACATGAGGGACATGATGGGATCCTTCTTTGAGGATATGGCATGGGCTATGTGGGATTCATTCAGGGTGATAGCTTGTGAGGTATTCAAGAGTCTAAGCCCCATCAGCCTGGTCCCACTGGTCTGTAATTATTGTCTGTGTGCTCTGCTTGTGTAATGCTTCCAACATGGTGATTTCCATTTCATTGATTGGACTGTATACACATGCTTGGGTATGCATACCATGTATCTGTCATGCTTATGTGTTATTGCCATGTGACATATACTTTTATTTCAATATATGTATGATACACATTAACACATTACAATTTCCTCCCACATTCAACTGTCCATGCATTTTTGCAGTTAACCTGCAGCTAGTGCTGCAAGAGGTAGCCTGTAAATATGTGTTTTACTGGGGGGACTGACAGACAACATATGCTGTCCGTACTTCATCACTAACAGTATGGTATGTCTCAGAATTGTGTTTTGCCATATCAGGTATGTGCAACAGACAGACATGACATTTCTGTGTGGTTTGGATGACAGTTGTCATGATGTCCCACTGGCATGATGTGGTGCTGTGTGTCATAGGTTGGCAGTACTAATACCATGTGGGATAATATACAGGTATATCCTGTGTATGTGCAGTCCTCCTTTTCTGGTTGCATCAAATAGCTATGTAGCATTAATCTATACACAGTGTTACAGATAACACATTCTTCAAGAGTAAATTATGCCATTAGTTGTATGTAGAATTTCCACATCCATTACATACTAACATCAGTTTACACCTTCCGCAAACAGTTGTACACATTAACTGAATGCATGTGTGTGCACATAGTCAGATACATAATGACACATAAATGTAACTTTGACATGTGGGCATTTACTGAGTTACTGCTGATTTGCTGTAATGATTCTCACAAGAGTGTCTTCTCCTCCGTAATGAGCAGGGTGGTTGACATACACCTGCATTTCTTTATTCGACATTTGCATGATAGTATATGTGTATGTGCTTGTAATTTTTAGCTTGCTTACCTATGCGTGTTGATGTCATATGATTGCACATTACTGTATACGTGTGTTTTATACATGTCCAGTTCTGTGGACATCAGCAATCAATCTGGCCATTTGACATACATTCTCCATTTGGTTAAATGTATTTTTGTTTGGCTTCTACAGCACCCTGTCTGCTATACACATGTATTTGCCTTGTCCTGCTTTACCCTGATGTGGGCCCAGGTTGTCCACCTCTCTCTCACCTTCATATTTCACTATAATTTTTTGCAGACATGTTTGCCTTTGTTGCAGATAATGTCCATTGCTATGTATTCATTTGACAGAGTGAACATGTGCTACATGTATGGCCATTTTACAATGCAGGACATGTGCTCACTAGTTGTTGGCTAACACCTACAATACATCCTAGTTCTCATTATACTTGTGTGCTACCCGCTGTAGTTTTTTCATATCCATGTGCACAACCTGCTATATTCATTATACTGTACTGTTACATTTTTGAACATACACGTCATTGGTATGTGCATGTGTATCAACCTTGCTTTCACGTTCATTCCATTTATGCCACTGACAGACATACATACACACACATCTACACCTGCATGTTGCCTTTGACATGGCATATCTTTGTAACATATACACATTTCATTAGACATTTGTTTGGGTTGTGTACACCTAATTGTGTATGTACCAGCCTTCATTGCTCTTCTGCAGTACTTTTGTTTGGCACTGTGCTTGGTTATTCTCCTTTCACATGCATTATTGTAGGTTTGGTTCTGTCCTTTCCTGGAGTTATCTAGTATTGTTTGACCTGCATTTTGCTCATCTGTGATGTTGATTGGCTTACACCTGCACTGCTGATGGACTAATTGCATATGTGTATATTTATTCAATGTGTAATGTGATCCTGCTTTATTACCTTAGAACACACATCTACCATTGATAATACAATCCAGGTATGACTGCCACACAGTTTGCAACATATCATAATGTGATAGTGCATAGGTAGTTATGTTTTTTCTGCATTTTACGATGGCTGGTAACCGTCACCACGTTTGTCAACTTTCCATTGCCCACGTTGTGCAGTATGCCATTTATATAACTTACCTGTCCTTACTGGGGGGGTTTTCCAGTCTTTGTCTGTCTTGTGTTGTGCTATTTGTTCTATGGGTATAACTGATGTGATAGCCTTCTCCTCCTATCTCCCTGTTTACCTTTCCTTCTATTCTTAAAAAAAATGGGGCCTATTCCCACCAAAAAAAGGCCCATGCCTTTCTGACTTTCCCTCACATTTTCCTATTCTAACATTCCTCTTGTGTGAACCTCTTCTTCACCCATACCCTACAACTTCTTTTCTACCTCCTTGGGTTTGTGTGTTACTTTGGTAGCCCACACAAGTCCCAAACCCATTGTTAGCAAATACTAGTTATTGTGATGTGGCCATGAATGCCCTTTGCCTTTTATTTTTTATTAAGAAATTTACAGATTCTGTCAAAATCTGTTAAGTCCAAGCCACCAGTTTTATTAATACATGTGTTACACAGATATCCATAGTTGTCTGTGATGGGTTTTGGGTCTATTCCTGAAAATGTATGTTATGAATGCTATGCAGCTTACATTGGGATAGTTGGCATTTTTTTTGCTTTTTAGTATCACAACAGAGTCAGTTACATTCCTTAGTTGTTGATAGACAGATTCTGTATTTTATCTCTCTCTCTCTCTCTTTCTATATATATATATATATATATATATATATGTGTGTGTGTGTGTATTATATATATATATATATATATATATATATATATATATATATATAT
Source organism: Protopterus annectens (assembly GCF_019279795.1). Classification (NCBI taxonomy): domain Eukaryota; kingdom Metazoa; phylum Chordata; order Ceratodontiformes; family Protopteridae; genus Protopterus; species Protopterus annectens. The sequence continues at coordinate 141,998,848 of NC_056734.1, read as the reverse complement.
ATATATATATATATATATTATATATATATATATGGGTTTGTGTGGGTCTACTTCACTATTTCGAAATACCACATTGTCAATTTTTAATTCATCAAGACCAGATCATTGAAACCCCACTATATCGACAATGCAAATCATCAAGTCCCATTTCATTGAACCTACTCTTGCAGATATTCCCAGAAAGGATTGTGAAAATAAATAGATACTACTCAAAAAGATGTAACTTTTCTTACAATTTTTAATACCTTTGCTATAGCAGTCAATTATGGATGATCGCTCTGCAGTTGTAAGAGCAGTTCCTGCATTGCAATACAGTATGTAAGAAAAAGTTTATTGCTGTTTAACATTTTGAATGGAGACTGTGGTACAGTGAGGATCGGAAAATTTACCCTTACCCCACTGTAGTGCGATCTTGGAGTTGATATATTAAATATACAGGGGGAGTGGTGGGTGCAGGGGGGCTTGTCCCCCCTGCATAACTGTTGACATAGCTATAGTTTTTTGTTAAATTATGTTTGTCAGTTGAGGAGCTGCTCTGACTGCAGCATCCTGTAAGATTTGGCTAGTAGGTTCGATGAAACAGGACTCAATGATTTGTCTTATCAATATAGTGAGGTTTCATTGAACTGGTCTCAATGAATTAAAATTCAATGATGTGGTATTTTGATATAGTATGTGTATATATGGATTCACTTCAGAATGTCGAACTTCTGAAATCTTGAAATTCATATGGTCAAGACCATATGACCGAGGTTTCAGAAGTTCGAAATTCTGAAACAAACCCAACAAAAAAACAACAACAGATAAAATGTTTCTGCATGGGGCAAGCCCCCCTGCACCCCCCATGCCCCACTAATTAAATATACCAACTCCAAGATCGCACTACAGTGAGGAAAAGGGAAAAATCCCATTCCGTGCTGTATGCAGGTCTCCATTCAGAATTGTCTGAATTGTCAAAAATGTCTGTATACTTATCAAAATGTCAGAATGCTTGAATTGTGATCATCTTAGTGCACAACGTGATTGGACAACCATTTCTCATTACTTACAGATTAATTGTGGATTTGTTTTGTGTGCCATTCATATTGTGATACTCCAGTGTGTAATAAGCTATTCTGAGTGTCTTGCCATACATTTACATATTATGTTATCTGCAAGTTTTGCACTGATATCGGCATAATGTACCAGAGACTGTGAGCTTTACTCAATCAGGCCGTATGGAAGAATGCAAGTATTCTGCAAATCCCATTGAAACTGTTAGTCATTCACCGAAGCTGTTCAGCCATGACAAGTACTGTGATGTGCATTAGCTCAACTGGCTGAGAATGTAGCAGTGGATATGGAGGTGGATTTTTCGTAGTTTCAAATCCCACTAATTCCTTGATATACACAAAATGCAGGGACAAAACATTTTGATTCTCTTTGGTTGATATGATCATGTGTACTGACTCAGGGCGTAATCTGTACTCAAATCGAATATACACCAAATGTAGGAATGTGATCACTACATGTGGCATAGTTGGTGGTTTAGCACTTTTGGCTTTTGCCATGAACTGCACTCTTCTAACTGCTATGTTGCTTTGGGTTTGAACCCCACTATTGTCTTTTAATTCCTGTCTTTTTGTAACATTGAGCATACCTCTCAAGTGTCCTGATTTTAGCAGAATGTCCAGATTTTTGCCTCATATTTTTCATCTGGTCCTCATAAAATTTGTGGTTTTCGAACAAATCAATAAGAATTGAAGTCATTAAATAATTATATATATTTGAGTTTCAGACTTCATATCTTTCAGAAACTGCACACCAATACAAATCCTGCTGTTCTAGCAATTTTCTAAGTTTATAACAGCAATATTTAAAATAGTCTCTATTGTTGGACCTTTGTCCCCTCATTATTTTAGGCCTTGTTCAGATTTCTTTCTCTAAGAGGTTGAGAGGTATGACACTGCAACATATCTTACTTGTACCCTATGTGAAATAATGTCTGTGTTATAGTACAAGATTCTTTTATGCTATGGATGACTATGCATTCCTTCATTATCTGCAATATTTCTAGATTTCCACACCATAGGTTCATAGGTTCATATTTGGAATTATACCCTATTATTTGCTTTTGCTCTCTGTTGAGCAGTGACACTGAGGTAATCCATCTCCCATCCATTGGTCAAGATTTATCTTGAACAAGGCCAGCACAGCATAGGGAGTCTTTGGGTGATGAATCTGACAGATCTAGATTTTTGGTGAAGCATATTCATCAAATTGTGGCCTCTCCAGCTTCTGCAGACTATGACCTCCCTTGATCTAGATCTACCATTTATGTATTTATCATTTATCACCTTGTGTTCCTATTGCAACTTGTACAGAACATCCAAAAAATATGTATGCTCAGCATTATATATTGACTGCAGACAGTACTATGAACCAGCACCCTTTCCCCCAGAGCAAAAAATAAAAAACATTTAACTGAAATAAGCCAATCACTTGTTACATTGTAAATGATGCGCTTATTACAGTTAGATCTATTCCTACCCCCCCCCCCCCGAGCTCTTCATTGAAGAACAAAAAAAAAAGGACTTTCCTTCCACTGGCTCACCATCCAGGTAGTCAGATACATGCATGACACACCCCCATCCCTCCAGCCTCAGCCATTCAGGTCCTGTTTCTGTGCCCAGTACCCAACACTACTTCAGCATCTTTTATATAAAAAATAATAATTTCTTCTTTTAATCTGTAGCAAACTTTTTACCAGAAATGTAGCAAACAGTTGGTATAGCTTAAACCCTGCCTACATGGAGCTCTACAGTGCTCACGTTTTAATTTTTAAAAATTCTTCTTTTTGAACTGTAGCAAACTGATTGCTACAAATGTATCAATCAGTTGCTACAGCTTATACTTTGCCTACACAATACGCTGTGGTGCTCTTGTTTTAGTTTAAAAAAAGGCATTTTTTACTTTTAAACTGTAGCAAGCTACTTTCTACAGTGTAGCAAGCAATTGCTACAGTTTAGACCACACACACAGTGTGCTACAGTGCTAAGGTTTGACTGCAGATGCGATACCAACTTTTAAAAGCCGGTATTGCTTTAAAGAGACATCGGAATCAGCTGATCTCGGTCCCCCAACACTTTGCGCCTGGGCAGCTGCCCATCTCACCCAACCCTAGGTGTGCGACTGATTGCTTAATTAATAGTGGCATACACTGATATTTACCCATGCTAGGAAATGTTTGAAACACTGCAGCGGAACATGCATTCCATTTGATTGTGTGTTGTATTCACACATCACAATCCATATTATCTTGTTTTAGTGGGTTTGACTCCCTATCAGACATTTAAGTCTTGTAATGTACAGCTATGTGTTTGCCTGAGAGACAGGCTATTTTTTTTCACTTGCAACTTCTGTAGGTTTATTTTCATTGATGGCTTACATTATTGCCTTATTGTACGGATGTGTACTTGTTGCCGTGTCCATATTTCATAGGATAATGTGTATGTTTATATTTGATTTTCACCATATATTTGTACATCTGTCAAGACATATGGCTGCATTGTTATTTTATGAGTACTTATACTATTGTCCACTTATGCAGCATTTGTCCTTTATATGCTGTATGGTATGTGACAGTATATAAACATTGCATGTAGTCCTGGGGGATATATACTAAAATTGCAAAGCTCATCCTTCTAACATTGATGTGCATATAGCACTGGCCTTGTTTAATATTTAAAAATGTACTCAGTGCAGATCCCATCATTCTTTGGATGATACACTGGGACTGTCTCACATGTTATCCAAAAGTCACCTCATATATCATTATTAATGTGTACTCAGGGACACATGGCATGTCGTGTTTCAACTGCATAGTCATAGATGACAGGTATTAGAATTCCATTAACTTCATCTCTCATAGCAAAGGACAGGTAGCTAGGGAGGTATGGTTCTGGATTTTGGTGAATGCTGTAGGCTTGAATCCAGCTACCAGTTGCTTCTATTCAGTTCTCCTAGTATGTGTGATACAGTTGCACTCTGATGTAAATAATTCTGTATGCAAATTGTGACCTACAATTGTATAACACTGCTGGGTAATGTAATTACTTTACTAAGGATAAATTCTGAACTGACATATCTTAACGTAATCTTTTTTCTCCCGTTATTCCTACAGGTGGTGAGGACCATGCCCATAACAGAGCCTTGTGGATTGAACATATGCACAGGCTGCAGGATCAATGAAGGGGGAGAGATGAACATTATTATCTTCAGCCTTATTTATGCCCTGTAGGACCATCGTTATGTATCCATCTCCTGTATGTGAATGCTATTCAGATGTTATCCATGCAATGTAAATTTCAAGATTCCCATCATGCATCCACAAGGCATATATTGTAATTGTTAACGTATTGTGTATACCTTTTGCTGAGCAATTATTTTTCTGAAAACTGCATGTATACAAGTCCTTCCAATATTAATGGGTTATTTTCTGGTTATAGGCTGTTCACTGACAGCCAAAATGATAGTCAGCTTTGTTATACTTGCACAGAGTGTTTGTTTTGAAAATCTTATATATTAGTTGTGTGTGATCGCTATACTGATGGTGACTGCTGACAATAGCATACAGTAAGTAACTTGTATTTATGATAGTGGTTCCCAGCTTAATTCATGCATTGAATGTGTATCTGCAGTGTCACAGTATCATTGATATTGGCAGGGGTTTATCGCTTGAGTTCCACTCTAACACCAATATGTAGATGCACAAGTCTGTTACAACACTATCTAACACAGTTTCCTGTTACTGGTTCACATGGCACTCATCATTGTAATTTCTTAATGGGCTTATATTACTCCTTATTCCATATTTAATTATGTAATTATATTTCTTAAATGCAGTACTGCAGTAGTGTAAATGGACTAATTGCAGGCACAGGCAGGCTGAATATATGACAAACATGGATATCTCCTTTTCAGTATTGCTTCTACATGTGTCAGTGTGATATTGCTTGGTTCATTGCATTGACAACAAAATGTTTATACATCTGTTATATACATACAACATGGCCTATGTAAGATAATGCTGCCATATGGTGCAGTATACCGTACAGATGTGACCCATACATTTGATTCAGTTCTGGATGTAAGTATGTTGTGATGTTATCTGTTACCCATGATGCACTGCACATTTCAAAGGTTCATAAGTTCATAGGAGATTAATAGGCTTACAGCTTACAAAGCTTTACAAACCTTGCCAATATAACTTACTTTTACCCAATATATGGCCCTTAGGGACAAGACGATGGCATAGGTTTATGCTACTGCCTTGAGTATTTTACAGATTGCCCCTGTCTATAAGGGGACATAGGCACTACACCAGGTGTGAATTTACACTTTCCCATCTGTTGTCCAAACTGCATTTGAAGAGAGCCAGGGAAGGGTTCTGCTTAACGTGAATAGAAAGACTTTTCCAAAGAAGGGGCAATCTCTGAGACACATATCTGTCTCTCCAGTATGTTTTGCCTGAGTCACTGTCTAAGCTTAGATCCCTAGATTTAGTGACCCTCATGCTGCTTGTCTTGCAGATGTGTAGCAGCTGCATCACAGCTGGATTTGTGCGTGCCTTGCAGGTCATGCATGGATCATCCCTTAATAGTTGTTAGGCGACAGAGTAAAGGGATAGGGAATTTAGTCCATTCACAGTCTATCCACATAGGGCATGTTGTTAACACCCTGTATTTTCTTTTTGAGGAACTTCTGAGGTCACTACAGCTGTTGTATGTGCCTAGTCAAGTACATGCCAAATGACACGTTGTACTCAATTATTGGTCTAAGGAGGCTGAGTACAATGGGACTATAATTTCCTTGGATCTAGATGACATACCTTTACTTATAAATTGTGCCACACAGAAGGACTTCCTCATCACTGTGGACATAATGGCAGTCAAAGTTCAGGCTACACTTTATCTGTGTACCTAGATCTCTCACCACAGAGTCTTCTCTTAGGGGTGTGCTATTAATGTTGTAATTCTGACTTCCCAAGGAGTATGATAATGCATTTTTCTACATTTAGATTTAGACTATGGGTCTGGCACCAATCATGTGTCTGATTTAGACCATCCTGAAGGACATCTACATCATTAGGTGATTCAATGACTGGCCCCAGCTTGCAGTCATCTGCAAACTTTGTCATTCAAAGGCCTTTCATATTAACCTTGAGTTCAGAGAAGTATATTCCAAATAGGACTGGTCCCAGCACTGAGACCTGTGGCATACCACTAGTAACTGGCCTCTTGCTGGATCTGGATCATACCTCTCAACTGCACAGAGACTGTCCAGATTTTTGCTTCATATCTTTGGTGTGTTCATCCTAAAATCTGTTCCTTTCTGGCAAATAGCTGAGGACTGAAGTCATTAAATAATGACAAACATTTGAGTTTAAGACTCCACATCCTTCAGAAACTTCATGCTAATGCAAAACCTATTATTCTATCAACTTTCTAAGTTTGTAAGAGCAATATTTAAAATCTGTCCCTATTTGTCCCCCCATCATTTTAGGCTTTGTCCAGATGTTTTGCTCTAAGATGTTGAGAGGTATAATCTGGATTCACCTATTGTAACCACATGAGCCAACTGGCTATCCATCTGGTTAAGTAGGGATTTATGCCCCATTTTGTGAGTTTTTGTATAATACCTGTGAGGGGAATTGTGTCAAATGCCTTGGCCAGGTTAATGTAGGTTGTGTGTACTGTTTTACCCTCATCCATTGCCTTTGTGACTTTCTCAAAGAAGTCCACTAGATTTAGTAGGCATAACCTGCCCTTGACAAAGCCAAATTGGGTCAGGTCCAGTGCTTTCATGTTTCCTATGTCATTATTTATCAGGTCCATTATTATTCTTTCCATGACATATAAGATTAGTCAAACATATGACTCTGTAATTTCCCGGGTCAGTTGATGGACCCCTTTATACAGAGGGATAACTGTTGCTGTCTTTCACTCTACTGGGACAAAGCTGATCCAGAGGTTGTGGTTAAATAAATGGGACTGATACATCCTAATTTAAGCTGTTTAAGAGGCAACATGGTATATCATCAGGCCCCATTGAGGCCATATTTTTAGCTTTAGAGAGCACATTGGCAACCTGTTCTTTAGTTATAATTGGCAGGAAAGTGATGGGGGGCATTTCTTTGGGAAGAACTGGGGGTGATGGGAAGGTGAAATATGAGCTGAATTTATTGGCCATTGGATTTTCTATATCTTCTGGCTGAGTATAGGTGATGACATCTACAACTAATTCCACACATTGTTGGGTGTTACCCTTGAGACTGTGGACATAACTGAAAACTGCTTTATGGTTATCCATATCTTTGGAGGCTAGTTTTACCTCAAAGTCTGTTTTTAGAGACTTGGCTAGTTCCCTGATTCACTTATTTGCACTAATGAGGGACTTTTTGCTTTGTTGTGCACAGTCCGTCTTACTTCCCAACAGGATTTTCTTCCTTTTCTTGTACAACCTATTCATACCAGGGGTCCACCGGGGTGGCTTATTTTTACAGTTTGACCTGGGTTTATTTCAGTCTGATACTGCTGACTATATGTAGTTGCCTATATGGTCATACAGGGCTTTTTTGTATGCCTCTGCATGGGCTTCTGTGTTTTCTGGATTTGGGGGGCTTGGAAACTAGCTATGCCATCACTTAATAGGATGTACTTGTTTTAGAAAAGTTCTTAAAGTTTTTGATGTTAGGTGTGGGGTCTAGCTTTACCTTTATTTCAAGGGAGACAACTTTGTGATCTGATCTTACCAGTGATGATATCACACTGGGGGGGGGGGGGTGCAGCACTCTGCCATATTTGTGAGTACCATATCTGATATTTAGTCCACTAGTGGGAGTGCAGACTATCTGGTCCAGGGTTTTTGAATTTACAAAGTCAAGAAATCTTTGGGCCTGCATGTTAGTGGTCATGTATGCTTCCCCGTTAATGGAGGGTAGTTAAAATCACCCATGAGTATGGTATTGGGCTGGATAGTAAATGATTCTAGTAACTTCAGGTATGATGTACGGGTTTCCTGGTTCATGGCAGGGGTACTGTAGTTAGCAACAATAAGGCAATGGATTTTTTCCATGGTTGTTTGGACAAAAAGTAGCTCAAGCATATCATATTGTTTGACCAGCCTTGAGGTGATGTTATCCTTTATATAGATAGATACACCTCTGCTGTTTGCTCTTTCATGTTCAGTGGGTGGTCTGAATGTATGAAAGGCATTATAGCCATGCACTCCCAGAGTGCTTCCAGTAACTTTGAACCATGTTTCAGTAACTGCACTGATGCCAGATTCTCCAGGGTGAGGAGAGCTTCTAGGGAGTGCAGTTTCTTGTTGATATTCCTAGCACTGAGCAGCAAAACAGCTTATCCTGAGTAGTTTTTGTTATGGTGGAAGATTTGTTCATAGGTTCATAGGTTCATACTAGGCTATTTGCCCTAGGGCATTTATAAGCCTAGCCAGAGTATGTTTGGCTTTCGCCACCCATTTTAAATTAATTTTGCTATGACCTTTTTCGAGGTTAGTATACTGTGCCTCTGTCTAACAGTGACACAGAAGTGATACCTGGGTAAACCTACGATCTCCCATCCACTCATCAAGATTCCTCTTGAAAAGAGTCAATGAGGGACTCTGCCTAACCTGGACTGGGATTTTATTCCAGAGTGAAGGGAGCCTCTGGGTTATGAATCTGTCCCTCCAGCATGTCCTATTTATTTCAGTGCTGAGGTTCAAGTCTCTCGAGCGTGTAGCTCGATGGGATTTGGATTTTTTGAGGTGCAGCATGTCCCTTAATTCCGGGTTGGACATGGCCTTATACGTCAGGCACAGGTCACCTCTGAGCAGGCGGTATGCCACTGAGTAGAGCTGGAGTTTCTTTAACCGGGCAGCATATGGCATCTGTTTGAGCCTTTGATCCTCTTGGTGAGGTACTTTTGGGGTCTTTCCAGTTGCTGCAGGTGTTTGGTAAGGTACATCCCAAAAGGGGCATTGTACTCAATTATGGGCCTGATGAGGGATGAGTAAAGAGGCACGATGACCTCCCGTAATCTAGATGTGAATCCCTTCATGATTAGGTGGGCTATATAAAATGTTTTTCTAACCACTTTGGCCACGTGGTTGTCAAATGAGAGATTGCTATCAACTTGGGTCCCCAGGTCCCTAATTACTTCTTCTGTACTTAATGGATTACCACCTATGTGGTAATTTGTGGGCACTTTGTTTTTGCCAAAGGGGATGACTATACACTTTTTGGCATTTAGCTTGAGGCCATGGCTCTGGCACCAGTTGTCTGTTTCTACGAGGCCCTTTTGGAGGATGCTTGTGTCGGCTGGAGAGTCGATTATGACGCCCAGTTTGCAGTCATCTGCGAAATTGGTCAGCCACAGTCCTTCCGTGTTGGCCTGTACCTCTGAGAAATATATACCAAACAAGAGAGGTCCCAGGACTGAGCCTTGTGGGACGCCACTTGTAACTGGTTTGGAGTCTGACATGGCTCCAGCAATTCTAACCATGTGGGTTCTGTCCTTGAGCCAGTTTGCAACCCATCTAGTGACATAGGGGTTTATATTTAAGCTGGTGAGCTTATCTATAATGCCCGAGTGGGGTATTGTATCGAAGGCTTTTTTGAGGTCCAGATAGGCTGTGTGGACCACCTTCCCTTCGTCAATGGCCTTGGTGACTGTTTCAAAGAAGTCAACCAGGTTTAAGAGGCAGGATCTGCCCTTAACAAAGCCAAACTGGGTAGGATCCAGTGTCTGTAGGTCCCCAATATCTTTATTTATGAGGTCCATGATGATCCTTTCCATAGCTTTGCAGACCAAGCTAGTCAGGCTTATGGGCGATAGTTTCCAGGGTCCGTTGAGGCACCACCTTTGTGGAGAGGGACCACTGTTGCTGTACACCACTCTTTGGGTACATATCCTGTAGTAAGGCTGAGATTGAACAGTAGTTTTATGTTTGGGTTTAGCTCTTCTTGGAGTTCATGTAGGACGCAGCCTGGGACACCGTCTGGTCCCATTGATGCTGTGTTTTTTGCTTTGGAGAGGGCGGCTCCCACCTGAGCATCTGAGATGTCAGGCCGCAGCACTCTGCTGGGATAGCTATTTGCCGTATTGGAGGGGGGGAGAAGTTTGCGCTGAACCTGTCAGCTAGGATGTTGGCAATGTCTGTGGGATCAGTGTATTTTTTGTCATTTTGGACTAATTCTGAGCATATCTGGGAATTCCCACCCAGGTTCCTAACATAACTAAAGAAAGCCTTGTGATTATCCTTAGTGTCCTGTGCAATTTTTCTCTCGAAGCTGGCCTTTGACAATTTTATGAGTGCCCTTAGTTTTTTGCTAATACTGATCAGAGATGCCTTCCTTTTGGGATTTTGCTCTATCATGTAGTAGCTTCCTCCTTCTATTGTATAGTTTGTTTATGGCTGGGGTCCACCAGACAGGTCGTCTGCCTTTGGAGGATTGGGTCTTGGTTTTATTTGGGATTGCATGATCCATGCATTCCTGAAGGTGTTCATAGAATGCATTTATAAAGGATTCTGCGGTCTGGGCCGTATTTTCCACAGGCCCGGGGGCTTTGAAGGATTCCACCTCGGTTTTGAGGAGTGTGAAATTTGCTTTAGAGAAGTTTTTCACTGTGGTTTTCTGGGCAGGGGGTGGGGTCAGGATGTGAATATCCAGTGAGATCAGTTTATGGTCTGATCTTACCAGTAAGGGATACACTTCTGGTCTGGAGCACAGAGTCCCCATGTTGGTGATGATCAGGTCCAGTATGTCTTCCCCTCTTGTGGGAGTGGTAACAAGTTGTTCTATAGCATTTGAGTTTATGAATTCTAGGAACCTTTGGGCAAGGGTGTTGGAGCTAGAGTAATGCTCCCAGAGTCTTCTCTTAGGGGTGTGCTATTAATGTTGTAATTCTGACTTCCCAAGGAGTATGATAATGCATTTTTCTACATTTAGATTTAGACTATGGGTCTGGCACTAATCATGTGTCTGATTTAGACCATCCTGAAGGGCATCTACATCATTAGGTGATTCAATGACTGGCCCCAGCTTGCAGTCATCTGCAAACTTTGTCATTCAAAGGCCTTTCATATTAACCTTGAGTTCAGAGAAGTATATTCCAAATAGGACTGGTCCCAGCACTGAGACCTGTGGCATACCACTAGTAACTGGCCTCTTGCTGGATCTGGATCATACCTCTCAACTGTCCAGATTTTTGCTTCATATCTTTGGTGTGTTCATCCTAAAATCTGTTCCTTTCTGGCAAATAGCTGAGGACTGAAGTCATTAAATAATGACAAACATTTGCGTTTAAGACTCCACATCCTTCAGAAACTTCATGCTAATGCAAAACCTATTATTCTATCAACTTTCTAAGTTTGTAAGAGCAATATTTAAAATCTGTCCCTATTTGTCCCCCCATCATTTTAGGCTTTGTCCAGATGTTTTGCTCTAAGATGTTGAGAGGTATAATCTGGATTCACCTACTGTAACCACATGAGCCAACTGGCTATCCATCTGGTTAAGTAGGGATTTATGCCCCATTTTGTGAGTTTATGTATAATACCTGTGAGGGGATTTGTGTTAAAATGCCTTGGCCAGGTTAATGTAGGTTGTGTGTACTGTTTTACCCTCATCCATTGCCTTTGTGACTTTCTCAAAGAAGTCTACTAGATTTAGTAGGCATAACCTGCCCTTGACAAAGCCAAATTGGGTCAGGTCCGGTGCTTGCATGTTTCCTATGTCATTATTTATCAGGTCCATTATTATTCTTTCCATGACATATAAGGTTAGTCAAACATACGACTCTGTAATTTCCCGGGTCAGTTGATGGACCCCTTTATACAGAGGGACAACTGTTGCTGTCTTTCACTCTACTGGGACAAAGCTGATCCAGAGGTTGTGGTTAAATAAATGGGCCTGATACATCCTAATTTAAGCTGTTTAAGAGTCAACATGGTATATCGTCAGGCCCCATTGAGGCCATATTTTTAGCTTTAGAGAGCACATTGGCAACCTGTTCTTTAGTTATAATTGGCAGGAAAGTGATGGGGGGCATTTCTTTGGGAAGAACTGGGGGTGATGGGAAGGTGAAATATGAGCTGAATTTATTGGCCATTGGATTTTCTATATCTTCTGGCTGAGTATAGGTGATGACATCTACAACTAATTCCACACATTGTTGGGTGTTACCCTTGAGACTGTGGACATAACTGAAAACTGCTTTATGGTTATCCATATCTTTGGAGGCTAGTTTTACCTCAAAGTCTGTTTTTAGAGACTTGGCTAGTTCCCTGATTCACTTGTTTACACTAATGAGGGACTTTTTGCTTTGTTGTGCACAGTCCGTCTTACTTACCAACAGGATTTTCTTCCTTTTCTTGTACAACCTATTCATACCAGGGGTCCACCAGGGTGGCTTATTTTTACAGTTTGACCTGGGTTTATTTCAGTCTGATACTGCTGACTATATGTAGTTGCCTATATGGTCATACAGGGCTTTTTTGTATGCCTCTGCATAGGCTTCTGTGTTTTCTGGATTTGGGGGGCTTGGAAACTAGCTATATCATCACTTAATAGGATGTACTTGTTTTAGAAAAGTTCTTAAAGTTTTTGATGTTAGGTGTGGGGTCTAGCTTTACCTTTATTTCAAGGGAGACCACTTTGTGATCTGATCTTACCAGTGATGATATCACACTGGGGGGGGGGGGGAGATGCAGCACTCTGCCATATTTGTGAGTACCATATCTGATATTTAGTCCACTAGTGGGAGTGCAGACTATCTGGTCCAGGGTTTTTGAATTTACAAAGTCAAGAAATCTTTGGGCCTGCATGTTAGTGGTCATGTATGCTTCCCCGTTAATGGAGGGTAGTTAAAATCACCCATGAGTATCATATTGGGCTGGATAGTAAGTGATTCTAGTAACTTCAGGTATGATGTATGGGTTTCCTGGTTCATGGCAGGGGTACTGTAGTTAGCAACAATATGGCAATGGATTTTTTCCATGGTTGTTTGGACAAAAAGTAGCTCAAGCATATCATATTGTTTGACCAGCCTTGAGGTGATCTTATCCTTTATATAGATAGATACAACCTCTGCTGTTTGCTCTTTCATGTTCAGTGGGTGGTCGGAATGTATGAAAGGCATTATAGCCATGCACTCCCAGAGTGCTTCCAGTAACTTTGAACCATGTTTCAGTAACTGCACTGATGCCAGATTCTCCAGGGTGAGGAGAGCTTCTAGGGAGTGCAGTTTCTTGTTGATATTCCTAGCACTGAGCAGCAAAACAGCTTATCCTGAGTAGTTTTTGTTATGGTGGAAGATTTGTCTGTTAGGCAATGCCTAAAAAAGGCACTACAGGGGTGGATAATGTTTTGGCCAGTATACAAAAGCCTAGAGGTGACAGGTGAAGATCATCCTGGGCAAAGCAGCATGGCCTGTCAACCATTTTCTCCCAGACTAAGAAGTATTGGACCCATTTGAATGACACCAATAGCTAAGCCAATTGTTAAAGTCAATCATTTTCTGTTGGTATTGTGGCATCATCCTTGGCTATGCATATTCTGACTGCTCAATCATGTCTCTCTTCATTTAGTCTAAGGAGGTGTGTCTCAGGTCATTCACAACCACACAGACTATGATTGAGTCATACTGGTATTTAGGGGTAAACTGACCTGAGTGTTTGTGTGATCGGATGGATCCTGGCCCCGACAGACAACTAATTGTAACCTTCTCTTATCCAGCCTGGTAACAGGGACATCAGTGTGTCTTACAATGGCATCTCATACAACCAGAATATTGGCTTCTGGAGTGTTTCACCTTATGGGCTAGGTTGTTGAGACACAATGAAATGTGACTTTACGTGTTGTGTTCTGAATTGTCTTGTTTGTGTACATGCAGAGTTCCTGAGGATTGTGTCTAAGAGGCCTTTAAGGTTTGGGTAAGTTAAATGTGAGCACCTTTGCATATGTGGGTCTACGTGTGTAGTCCTCTGTGGGTGCAGTGAATGGTGTGTGTGAACCACTGACAACCTGTTAGTTGCTTTTTGTGTCTGTATGTGAGAGTCTGACCTCCAGTGTCAAAGTGTAACTAAGTCACGCACATACTGTATTTCTCTGTTTGAGAATTAAATGGTTATCAGTGTACATAAGGAAATTGTTACATTGCCTCAGGATGCCCATGTCCAACAAACTAGATGCAGAGATTGCAGGAAAGTGTCCATCCATAGTTGCAGGTCTCAATGTGTGCTTCACAAGGGATAGAAGTGGAGGGTGTTTGTGACTGGATGAGGGATGGGTGCTTAGTTGGTGTAATCTGTACCTAACCTAGCCAGCGATGCTGCCCAGCACCCAAACCAGATGTGCAGTGATAGTCCTGGCTGCCATGACAAGGTGAAGTATAACTAAATAGTCCTAACTAAATATGTTAAGTACAGCAAAATAGTTGCTCTGTGAGTAATGCGGGACTGAGGTAATGTTCTGAGGTGATCATTATGGGGAAATTTCAACTTCTGGTGATTGTGTATATACAAGGCAACACTAACTGCTGTTGTGTGAAGAGCAGCTTTGGGCAAACACAAAGCTTATATATGATCAAAAAAAAGTTTTACACTAACTATGCCCTAAAGTCAATCAGGTAAGCACACAATAAGCTTTCCACCAGCTATTCCTAGCTCAGATAGGTGAAATAAGCCCTCTGCTGCCACACAAGTATAGACTTTGACCCTCTTAATGTAAAATTACTGGTTTGGAGACCAGAAGTTAAGGAACCACAAACAGATGCCTGAAACTAGCTAACAAATCACTAGACACAGTGTATTTAAATGCAGAACAGCAGCCTTTGCAGCAATTAGAAAATGTAGTTTTAAACATGAAGATGTGCAAAAAAAAGCAATAAAAAGCACATTAACCGTATTATCAAAACAAGCAATGAAAGTGCAAAATGATACTTAATTTCATTTTTCTTACCAAGCATGGCTTCAGATGTTAGCAAAATATCTCAGAGTCTCTGACATCACCAGGTCTTGGATAAAAGACATTGGGTGGGGGTAGCTCTGTGCTGGAAGTAGGAGGATAGCTAGATAAAAATTTTATCAAATAAAGGAAATAGCTGAGCTCTTTCAGAAACTTTAGCTTATTGTGTTAATCGGGATGGGGCAGACAGAGAATGCAACTTTAAGGTGGGAAAAGATATGCAAAATATAAAAACAATGAAACATAAACTGGAACAGAGACAATTCTCTCACTGTTGACATTCTACTACAGTTTAAGGCACCACAGTATGCAGAAATTTACCAGTAATACTGTTGATAGAATAATACAATAATAAATGACTAAGGCTCAAAATATCTAAAAATTACACAGCTCTACCATCACAGTGCATTAAATTACAGGACTATGGGCCAGAAGGATTTAAAATACAAACAGATGCTTTTGCAAGTAATTCTACTTGTGGAAATAGAAGTGCAGAATAACACAGAAATGCAATCTTCCCACAACTCTTAATAAACAAGATTAAGGTTCCATAACTAACTTAAAAATGCAAACAGATGGAACAGGGCAGAAAGGTGCAAAGTATCACTACCAGAAAGATCACTAAGTGCAACTCAAATATTTAAGCAGAACTGAAATAATTAAAATAAGTTCATTCTCTCTCTTTCTTTCCTTTTCTGTTTGTTTTTGAAAAGCTACTTACTCACAGTTCACATCTCTCAAACTCTTGGATAATTTTGCAATGCATTTGGTTTTCAACTACAGACTGCCATGTGTAGATATGGTAATGTTCAAAGTATCACATATCTGACACGTGACCTCCACATGTATTAGACATTGCGCATATTACAGTTTTATCATTGCATGTTACTGTTGTAGTGCCACCTCGACATATATGTGTGTGGTAATCATTGTAGTGAGTTCACAACCTGCACAGACTGGTGTGATATATTAGCAATGGTATAGTTATGCTATGGGTATCTGCCATTCCTGTGATTGTGTTTTTTGCAGACATATGGTAATTTGCTTCTGCCAAACTTGTACTTATATCAATGGATATAATTTTGATTTCTTATGTAATTTCTTGTAAGTACTGATACTGTGTGCTGCAGTTTAGCATCTGTGTATTATCATGTGTTGTGATGGTGTCATTGCTTCTTGCTACTGCAATTCAGCATGTAAGGCCTAAACATTGCTAAGTTTCCTTCTACAGTTTTCAGTTTTCCATTTTTCTCACCACCTAGTAATGTAACCTTTACACTTGCATTACGTTCTTACAACATTTGGCAGACAATCATTACACCAACCATGTAGAGAGTATGTTGATGTCAATTGTACGTTTAATATATTGTTATTTTCTTGCTTTATGTTGACTTGTACTGTTATTATACTTATTACAAGGTGCTGCTGTCATTGCTCTTTTATGTTTGCATATATATGTGTGTGTGTGTGTGTGTGTGTGTGTGTGTGTGTGTGTGTGTGTGTGTGTGTGTGTGTGTGTATTTGTTAGTTCAGTAGTTATACCTTGGGCTATGATACTCCTTGCCATGTGGATTACATCCTGATAGTTTAAGATACTTATGTGTGTGTGACCTCCTTTACAGGCCATTTTAAATGCTCCTCTGACATGTCAGCGCTGGCATACCTCTCAACCTCACAGCACAAGAAATCTGGACAAAGCCTAAATTAATGGGGGACAAAGGCCCAAAAGTAGGAACAAATTTTAAATATTGCTTGTATAATCTGAGAAAGTTGCTAGAATAGAAGGTTTTGTGTTACCATGCATTTTCTGAAGGATATGAAGACTGAAACTTAAATAGCTATTACTATTTAGTGAATTCAGTCCTCACTGATTTGACAGAATAACACAAGTTTTATGAACAACAGACCAAATATATGAGGCAAAAACTGGTCATTCTGCAAAAATCTGGACAGTTGAGAGCTATGGTCAGCAGATATCTTATACCTCTGTTCTGTTACATTTCCATTACTACTGGCATGATTTCTTACCTAACTTTGATATTTCCAGACAATAGACTGGCATGTGACCTACATGGTGTGTTTTTGTACATAAGGCAATGGGTATATTGTTTGTCATCTTCACCTCATTATGTGAATGCATTACATAAGACATGGATGTATTCCATATGTGTCACCCATTACATTCTGACTTATATAACAGATATATTTGAAAGTGTTAGGGTATGATCTATTGCAGATTTGCACAGACACATAGCCTATTGGTTTAGTTCTCACATGACTAATACATCACATAATTAACACTGGATACTGTACAGGTGTGTGACTCATATATCTTGTTATATGTATAGCTGTTTTTCATTTACTTTTTTAGGAATATGTAAGGCTATACAGTTATTGCTATGTTATAGAACATAGGACCCATGCTAGTCCACCCCTTCATAGATGAGGTGCATGACCACTTCCTGCAGAGTTGGAATCCGAGGATCAGGCCAGGAAACAGGATGATGATGACTGAGGGAATGGGACCAGCACATGCCATCATTCCAGTGAACTGAAAGTGACAACATCCTTCACCACACCAGCCAGATAAGTGGAGGGATAAGATTCATGATGTTAATCATAACTAATAACATATCAATGTGTTCCAGGCCCACATGAGGGATATGATGAGCAATTTCTCCCAGGTTATGGCACTTGCTGTGCAAGACTCCTTACAGGAAACTTGGTATGAGATCATTCAGGATGTTCATCCCCATCAGGTAGGGCCCTCTGGATCATATGTATTGTCTATGTTATCCACTCATGTAATGCTGCTACTATGGTGTGTTCCTGTTCAGCTATTTTGCATTATTAGGTACACATTTGTGCACAAATACCATACTGTGTTCATGCTTGTATGATGCACCTCATGGTGCAGACTTCACAGTTCTGTATCTATGGGGCAATATATTATTGCTAACTTGATATTTGTTAAAATATGACACTGCTAATATCACCAAGGTGTCACATGTTCATCAGTTGCTGACATACCTGTAGACAGTGTTACAGGTGGCAGGACAGGTATTCTTGTACTCAGTATGCAGCTTGCCTCTTCTGTATGAAGTACACTGTGACAATGCTATTTTAGATCTAGTGTGCCCTTTCATGTGACAAATACTGTATGTCTGATACAGGTGCCATTCTTACAGTGTGACACACTTGTCCTGCTGGCTGTGTTCACATGCATACAGGGACAGTTTCCAGCTCTTACTGGCTGTGTTCGCCTGCATACAGGGACAGTTTCCAGCATTAGCATATGTGGTACATTATACATGTTATGTTTAATAACATTCCCCATATACCATTGTAGTTCCCTTCTCCTTGAGACTACATTCAAATGGTAGATAAATGTGTGCATATTTTGTACAAATTTGGTCACATTTTCATTTTAATATGCTGGTTGATATACATGGCATATTAGAATCTTTGCTCCAATAGTGACCTTGGTGTGTCAGGAGGTTCCGTTGGCACTATGCACTTGTGTGTGATAGTTAATGCTAACTTCTGTGGCATGTAGTACACAGTTTTATTTTACTGATATAATGTATGGCTCTGTTGGTAAAATTTCCATTGTCTGTCACATTGCTAGATGGTGTTACTGTGATAGACTGACTTTCCCCATTGTATTTGAGAATTCCATGCTGTTACGTTATGAATGGCACAAGTAGTGAGCAACCATATCATGCAGTCTACTTATTTTGGTAAACACCACTGTAGTGGGCATATAGCTTATACTCTAACATGCATATACCTTGACTGTGTATTACACATGTTAACATCACTCCAATTGTCATTATGTATAATACGGCAGCCTTCCTTTGTATGGCTATACAACTGGATTTCCCTAACATTGCAAGCACATTAGTGAGCCATTGTAAGACTATAGTAAGCATGTATCATTCACCCGCAGATGGTGTGCCATAATTCATCCTTTGATCAGTCGTACACATTTACGCATTCTGTCTGTATCATTTTCTCTGAGTATGCCATCTGCCGTTTTATATTAGCATAGCAGTATATATGTGTATTGGAAAATAAACGATAACAAACTGAAGAAAATATCCAGGAGTAGCCACCAAACCACGATGCAGAAGCCAAAAAGATATTTTATTGAAGACAAAAGCTCAAATCAAATAAACTGTGAAGTGCTTTTCGTTTGATCTATGTCAAACTTCTTCAGACCAAAAGAAGTTTGACATAGATCAAAGCGCTTTATTTGATTGAGCTTTGTCTTCAATAAAATATCTTTGCTTCTGTATGATATTTTCTTCAGTATATGTGTATGTGATACTGAACTCTACTTTCATTATATATCTATACTAACTGATATTTAAATGTTGCACATTACTGTGTTATTTGCATCATTGCATCATTTGTACACAGACATGTTTATAGCCATTGCTAATGCACACTGCATGTGTCAGACATTGACCATTTCCATCAATGTATGTTGCAGGGGAATTACAGTCCATCTTGTGTTGGGGACGCACTCAGGTGCATTTATTTAATTAGCTATGCTTGTCTTACTTTTTTCTTTGCCAGCCTTCTCGTGCAGCCATTCCTTATTACTGTAGACTTACTTTGTCCACCTCCCTTTCACCTTATAGCTTTGGCCGATATGTTTCACATATATAAGGCATATGTATATGTGTATGTGTATCTTCATGTAATGTATCATAATTGCAGTCTAGGTGTACTGGGACAACATGACATTGTGGCGCCATGTTAGGGTATTATACATATGCAAAGCATATACACACAAGGTGGTAGTAATTGAGAAGAGTCCATCAGTGTTCATGTTTTACTTGTGTCTTGTGCATTACCATGATATTTGTATTATTTCTGCACATTTATGTATGCACAGGCTTACATTCTTTACTTTTTATTATTCATATGCTATTTATAATGTACATTTATCACCATGTGCTTCACATTTCATGTCATTGGTGTAAGTGTGCTTGATGAGCGTTCTTAATGTTTGCTTTGTGTGATGCCATTGCACGTCACACATATACATTGTATAGCTGCACAATTTGTGTTTCCTCTGGCACAGAATTTTTTCTTTGCCATCTGGATCCTATTTCTCCAGTCCTAGTGGTATTTATACACATTAGTTTATTATACAACCACACTTCTCTCTTGTTGCAGTACTGATGCTTGGCACTGTGCTTAGCAGTTTGCCTATAGCATGCAGGGTTGATGGTTCTAATCTGCCCTTTGTTTCTATATTTCCTTGATTTGATTTAGTCAGCCTAGCTGTTGGATGAATTACACTTACACTACTGACAGCCTAGTGGATGATGATGTTTGATGCCAATTGTGTACTGCAATGTAAGCATTCCCTATTCAGTGTTCTCTGACACACACCTATCATCAATCATACATCTTTTGGTATAACTGTCACACAGTTTGCAACATCTCAGCTCTGCTTTGTGCATTGGTACATAATCTATTCTTACAGTGCACTATGGCTGGTATGCATCCTACCCTGTTTGTCATCTTTCCTTCACCTATGTTGTACAGTGCATATGTGTGCTGTCTGTGTACCTTACCCATCTTTTATGTATATTATTGACATTTGGCCATCGTCTTGTGGTACTTTTTATAGGTTTGCAGCCACACTTTTCCACACCCCCTGTTTCGTGTTATTTCTATACCTTCTATTCTCCAAAAACAAAAAAATAACCTATTCCCACCAAAAAATTGCCCATGCCCCTCTGACTCTCTCTCTGACCTTCCTATTTCATCCTCTCTCTTGTGTGTCCTTCTTCTTCACCCTCATCCCACATTTGCCTATCACCCTATTTCCTTTGGTGTGTACATTACTTGTGCTCCCCACATATGTCTTGCACACATTGTTAACTACTGTTAGCACTGGTAATGTGGCCATGAATGCTACTTAATCTTGATTTTTATTAGAATTTTTGCAGATTATGACAGATTCTGCAAATGATAACAATTTAAATATGCCCTTCTGTGATTTACGATATCTGTAACATATTGCAGATATTTGTCACTTTTCAGGATTACTGCTAATGCACATATTTGAGTTTATATAACTTTCACACACGTGCATTGGTAAATGCACTTATAACACCTTATGTACAAGTTTCCCTTGTGAAATTATTTTGCTATATCCGATTGTAGTTGCGTTGACTTTACAGGTTATTTGCTTTGCCAGCATTGGGCTGAGTTATGCTCACTAGACTGGG
Source organism: Protopterus annectens (assembly GCF_019279795.1). Classification (NCBI taxonomy): domain Eukaryota; kingdom Metazoa; phylum Chordata; order Ceratodontiformes; family Protopteridae; genus Protopterus; species Protopterus annectens. Next base: position 141,977,587 of record NC_056734.1, on the reverse strand, counting down.
ACACATTTATATATAACTTAGCTTGCTGAAAATTTTGTGAAGAACTCAGTGAAGTCTCCCAAAATTCCACAAAGTTTATGGAATCTGGACCATAATGGAAACACTCTTCAAATGTGCTTGTTTTTTTGCAATGGCATCTTCATATTCTTTCCACCACAGATCTATGTATCTAACAATTGCACATTCTTTCTCTGACCTGCCAAAGAGCATATCAATTTTATGAAGTTTTCTAATTCCTTTTGTATTCCATTAATAATATTTTACTACATTCAGTATGATTAAGATAAAATGTCATACATTTGTTATATAACCATATGAGTATGCCTACAGAAAGAGATCACATATCCAAATGAACTTACATCTCAAAAAATTTTTTATTAATTATATGAATAGCAAGACAATTAAAAGATTATACATAACAAGAAGGCATAAATGAACATATAACAATTCATCTAGTGATAACAAGCTTCATGAGATTTTGATAAATTATTTAGAAATAAAACATACACCATATGTACACTATATACAAGTTAGGCAACCTGAGAAAAAAAATATATTTAACATTAACTATTTAATATGTTTAAAACCTTTTCTAACACAACCTTTCTAATAGCTTTTTTTTTTTGGACTCCCACCTAAGTATCTTTGAGCATCAATAAATTTAAAAGCCATTTTCTGGAAAGTAACCCATTTTAATTTAGAACGATCAATCCAATTTTGTATTATATAAAGTTTTAGTAATGAGCAAATAAAAATGATAACATGAATATCAACTTTTGAAAGATGAATCAATGGAATATGTAGAATAGCAAATTCCCGTCAACGTGGATTTTGATATCCCATTTTCTGCAGTCTGACTTTCAAAGATGTCCACAATCTGTGAGAAAAATGACAATACCATAGAATATGAAGGAGGTCTGCTTGGGGATGAGAACAGCATGAACACGAAGGGGACTTATTTGGGTTAAATTTGTTTAATTTGATTGGGGTAAAGTAGGCATCATTATTAATCATTAATTGTGTGTATGCTAATTTTTAAAAGGGATAAATTCCTTAGTGTGTCTAATAGCCAGGACTTTCTGAGATTCTGACAATTGGGAATTATAATTCAACCAAACATTAGATAAAAGACAGTTGTGGTCCATCATTAAAGAATTAATTAATTTATATGAGTTTGAGAGCATTTTATCAGATGATGAAAGTATTTTGATAATCGTGTTAAGGTTTTTCAATTGTGAGTCTATGGGGACCAGACATACAAATTTGTTTTTAATTATTGCTCTTAGTTGTGTAAGAATTGGTGAGTAATTCCAGTTTACTTTCAATAACTTACGCCAGTCAGATAAAGGCAAGTCAAGATATTTCAAAACATCTCCTACTTTTAGATTTTTAATTAAAGGATAGTTTGTTAAGTTCAAAAGTTTATTGTCCAATAATATATTTGGGTTTAGATGAATTGGCTGAACATGGTGCGAGATCTTTTCTAGTTTACACATTTTGAGTAAGGTTTGGAAATCTCTAATCTTTTGTTTAAATACTGTAGATATATTTTTAATAAATAAACTATCCAGAGAGATAAAGGAATAGCTTCAGGATTTAAATTATTAGAAATGACATAATTATACCATAATTTTATCCATAAAGAGTGATTTGGATAAGAAGTGTTATTGAATTTAGAGATAGTAAGAAGTTTATTGGATGAGACAATCAAATAATAGAGATAAAGATTAGGTAAACCCAAACCTCCCTTGTCCTTCGAAAATGCCAATCTAGAATAGGAAATTCTAACAGATTTAGGGAACCATATGAATTTTGCCAAAGCTTTATTTACAGACTCAAAAAAATTTTTTGAAATTATCTGATCAGATGATGAGAATTGGTAAAGAAATTTAGGCAGAATATTCATTTTAATAATGGCCACCCTTGAAAGAAATGAAAGGTTTAGATGCTTCCATCTGTCCACATCAGACAATATAGAGTTCCATAATTTATTAATATTATTTTGAAAGGAAGATTTATTATTGTGTTCTAAGTTGATTCCTAAATATTTTATATTATAAGTAAACTGAAAATGATCGTCTGGAAACAAAAAAGATTTGTGTGCTAAATGATTTAAGAGAAAAATATGAGTTTTTGTAGAATTTAAAAGATAGTTGGAAACCAAAGGAAAATAATCAATAGAATTCATTATTTTTCTGTAATCAGATAATGGAGTTTGAAAGTAGATTACTAAATCATCCATAAAAGCAGAGAAATGAATATTAGTATTAAGAATTCTAGGGATGTTATGAAAAGTATTTTGAGTAATAAACAATAGCAAAGGTTCTAAATAAATGTTGAAAAGAAAAGGGGACAATGGACAACCCTGTCTTGTTCCTTTAGTGATCTTTATCGGAGCAGAAAATTGACCATTAATGTATAGTCTAGTAAACATATTCTTGTATAAAACTTTTAAAAATTTATAAAGAATAAGGGAATATTAAAACATAACATAGTTTGAAATAGAAAGTTCCAACATACTCTGTCAAAGGCATTTGATGCATCTATAATCAAAGCATATATAGGGTTTGGATTTTTCTTAATAAGATGAAGTATAGTCTCTAAAGATAGAGTATTATCCCAAGCATGTCTCTGAGACATAAAACCTGATTGATCTGACGAGATAATTGAGGGTAAAATCCGTTTCAATCTGTTAGCCAGAATAGATGACAGAATCTTAATATCCACGTTAATTAAAGAAATGGGTCTATAATTTACTGGGTCAGATTTATCTTTATTATTTTTTAGAATTAGAATGGTTTTGGATGTGGACCCCATTCGGGTATCATTGAAAAACTCATCAGCTTAAATGTCAACCCATACATCACAAGATGGGTTGCAAACTGGCTGAGTGACAGAACCCACAGGGTCAGAGCTGCTGGCGCCATGTCAGACTCAAAGCCTGTCACAAGTGGTGTCCCACAGGGCTCAGTCCTGGGCCCACTCTTGTTTGGCATCTACTTTTCCGAAGTACAAGCAAACACAGGAGGGTTATGGCTGACAAAGTTTGCAGATGACTGCAAACTGGGTGCCATAGTAGAAAACACATCTGACACAGATATCCTTCAGAAGGGTCTCACAGAAACGGATAACTGGTGCCAGAGCCACAGCCTAAAGTTAAATGCCAAAAAATGCATAGTCATACCCTTCGGGAAAAACAAGGTTACCCCTAGCTACCAAATAGGTGGAAATCCACTGAGCACAGAAGAAGTTATCAGGGACCTGGGGACCCAGGTTGATAGTAGTCTGTCATTCGACACCCATGTAGCTAAAGTAGTTAGGAAGACCTTCTACATTGCCCACCTTATCATGAAGGATTCTCATCTAGATCAAGGGAGGTCATAGTCTCCCTTTACTCATCACTCATCAGACCAATGATTGAGTACAATGCCCCATTCGAATGTATCTGACCCGACACTTGCAGCAGCTGGAGAGGCCACAAAGTTCCTCACCAAAAGGATAAAGGGTCTCAAAATCTGTCCTATGCTGCCCGACTGAAAGAACTCCAGCTCTATTCAGTCGCCACCGCTTGCTCAGAGGTGACCTTTGCCTAACATACAAGGCCATGTCAAACCCAGATTTGATGAATATGCTTCACCTCAAAAATCTAGATCCATCAGAGCCACAAGGCGGAGACTTAAACCTTGACACGGCTATTAATAGGACGTGCTGGAGGGATAGATTCATCACCCAAAGACTCCCTATGCTGTGGAACAAAATCCCGGTACATGTGAGGCAGAGCACCTCGCTGGCCTTGTTCAAGAGAAATCTTGACCAATGGATGGGAGATCGCAGATATACCCCAGGGATTACCTCAGTGTCACTGCTCGACAGAGGCACAGCAAAATAATGGGTATAGTTCCCCATACTAAAGGGGTGGCGTAAGCCACAAAACGATGGGCTAGGCTTGTAAATGCCCTCGGGCAGATAGCCTAGTATGAACCTATGAACCTATGAACGTAATATCTGAGATATCATTAACTCTTATATGATTGTAAACTTTAAATAGAAAGGGAAGAACTACCAATTTGAAAGTTTTGAAAAATTCTGGAGTAAAACCATCAGGTCCCGGAGATTTACCCAATTTAAGATTATCTATTGAATCCGAGATTTTTTGTACCGATATAGGGGTAGAAAGTAGTTTTTGCTGATTATCATTAAGTTTAGGGAACTGCAAAGAGTCTAAAAAGAATTTTGAGTGATTATCTTTAACAGAATTAGAAGAACCTGAATATAACTCAGTGTAAAGAGAGGTGAAAAGTTGAATAATCTCTTCATCAGTATTATATAATCTGTTATTATAAGATAAAGATGTAATATTTGGATTTCTAAAGTTAACTTTAATAATTCTCGCTAACAATTTAGATGGAACCTGGGCCCACTCTGAATATGAAGCAAGTAGCTTTTGTTCAGCTAAGGAGAGGTTATTTTGGTGAAGCAGAATTAAATCTTTCTGACAATCAAAAATTTGTTTTTCTAAAGTAGCATCATAGTTCAGACTAAGATGATTTTCCAACGAAGAAATTCTTGATTTTAAGAATTCCTCTTTCTTAAAGTATTGTTTTTGAAAAAGCAGCTTTACTAATAAATAAACCTCTTAATCTTGCTTTACATGCAGCCCATTGTATGTCATAAGGAATGTCTGATGATTCAAGACTATTCACCATTTCATTTAGGATTTCTGAAGCTTGTTTGCAAATATCTTCATTTGACAATAAGTTATTATTTAAGGTCCACTTATTAAACATAGTTTTATTTTTGATATTGGGTTTTATGTTCAATTTTAGTGAAATTCTTGAGTGATCCGAAAAGAATCTGGGTTCTGTAGTAAAGTCCACAATATATTTTGAAATATAATCTGAAATTAGAAAGAAGTCTAATCTGGACCACGAATGATAGCACTTAGAATAATAAGTATATATATCATTCTTGTTTATACTTTTAACAGTGCGGAGGGGATCTATTAAATTATATTCTGTCATCAAATCATTTATAGCCAGAGTAGATTGAAGATTATAGGTGACAGTGGAGCGGGAACGATCAATTACAGGGTTTATAACTGCATTCCAGTCACCACCCACTATAATATGATGATCCTTATAGGATGCAAGAATATTGTAAATTTTTAAAATGAACAAATGTTGTGAATTACATGGGCCATATAGATTTAAAATTAAAAAGGGTTTCTCCAAACCAACAATAGAAGCGGTAAATAAGCACCACCTCCCCTCATCATCAAATTTCTCATCAATAATATTCCCAATGAATTTTTGTTTAATGATTATAGCTACACCTCTGGCGTTAGATGAGTCACCTGAAGCTATAATCTTTTTGATCCATTTTTTTTTAACTCTTTATTCCAATCAATACGTGAAATATGGGTCTCTTGAATAAAACAAATGTTAGCCTGTGATTTAAAGATCATATGAAATAATAGTGACTTTTCGCTTTATCTTGAATGCCTCTAACATTCCAAGAATCTAAAATTATGTCAACAGGCATATTCTACAAGTATAATCATTATTGATGCTATAAAAGTGAACTCAAGGTGCAAATCCAACATAACATTAAAAAGAAGAAGAAAAAAAATAAAAGAAAAAACAGTCTTTAAGTATTCAAGCAAGTCATCAAATAACATTTGTTGAAAAAAAAAAGAAAAAAGGTTTTTCAAGAACCATGAAATGTATAATAATAACCTTTATCCTAACCCTAGTGCCTACCCACCAATCCCCCTGTGATAAAGGAAGAGCAGAAGAACATAAAAAAAATTGTAATTATAGATAATAATAACCTCAAGTTAGAATACAAATTACTCAAAGGAAGCCTAACATAACATAAAGTCCGAGTAATACTACTAAAAATATATACAAAATTAACTAATTTCAAGACGTCCAACATGCTTAATCCCTACTTCTAATACTAATCTAAAGCTCCTATCCTTAAATTGAAATTTATAGTGATTAAATGTATTTCCTCAAGTATTTCAAGAGAAAGAGAAACAAGTAAATAATAAATAAATCACACTCTGCTTAACTAGAACACTCTATCATAAGAAGTAATACAATTAAAACTGAAAGATATGTAAGATAACATATATAAGTATAACAAAACCAACTGGTAACATTAAAATATAAGTAAATAAGCATAGCATTACTGAACTAAAGATAATAGTCATGCACTATCTACTGAACCTTCTTTAGTACTTTAGTGATAATTTCATTAATCAACATGACCATTAGTATGATAAAAGCACTAATACCTGTAGAATGAGTATTTAGTTATAGTTCAAATAAAGCAAAAAACAACTACCAAGCAACCATATCTCAAAATGAAAAACAATTCAGTCTGGAGATGCATCTATTAACTAGATAATAGTAGTACAGGAACTATTCAAAATGAAATATTATAAGCTGTAAGGTTTTTAACACTAGTTAATATACATGAATACAGTATAATTATATTATTAAATAGTAACTTAAACAGCATCATATATACTGGACTGAATGTACAACAATGTGCATACATATAATTTTAAATCTACTTTTTGAATATTTCCTAATGACTCTGTTAGGTTATGTAGCCATACTATTCTTCTAAGCTATAAATGTAACATAGCAAAACAGCATGAAAAGACAAGGCTTTTAAAGTAAACATTTTGAACATCTAATTAAAACAGAAACAAGCAAGCTAAATGCAGTAAATCTAAGGGCTTAAATATATACAGGTAGCTTCAGCTAATCATATTAAAGATAGTTATTTCAAACCTTTCAAATAAGTAAAGGCTTTCTTAAACATAAACTACTAATCATAAATATCACATCCAGCCTCTGAGAAGAAAGAGAGCAGAGAATAGAAAGAACATGAAACTTTCATTGAACAGGTATACTTTGCAACATTTGTCAAATTAAACACTTCAGTATCATATAAAATATTGTATGAAAAAATATTCTGAATAGGAAAATATGTTCATTTCTTTACACATCCTTTAGAATTTTAATATATAAAACTAACCTGTTCATTTGTTTCCAGAAACATTTTCACTCTGCTTTATGAAAGTAGCAGCTTGCTTTGAAGTCATGCAGACACACTAAAAGTCACTGAATATATTATGTGACATGAATCTGTTTAAATTTAAAAAGCAACCTTCATTTATGAAGAGAAAACACTTTAAATAATAGCCAGATCTACTAAAAAGTTAGCGCTATTGAATACTTGTTGAAAACAAGCAGACTTGTGTATTTGAAACTGTCCTTCTTTCCTCACAAATGATGACATCACCATCCATCTCAGAGAGACTGTAGAGTGCATGTTCATGCAGAGCATCAGCTGGAACTCTGAGGGGAAGATTTTCTTGCTAGAATGTTGAGATGGAATGTTTTTCCCTCCAAAATCATTTAGCTTACACAGAAGGCTGTAACTCAAAAGCTTGTAGTAAAATTAACATATTATCTATTTACACAGCAAGCATATGTGAGAGAAAGAGAAAAAAGTAAATACAGCAATTTAAATGCTTCTATTAATCCACACAAATCTAACAAGCATATATCCTGTCACTGCACACTGTCACACCAAATCCATCATGTGTAAATTACATGACAAGTTCTTAAGCTAATATAATTATGTCACACCAGAATTACAAATCATGTAACACAAATACTGTCAGAGTAAAGAAAAGAAAAGATCAAACCTTATTGTAGTTCTTTAACAGTAGAATATTAAGATACAGTGTCAGGAAGCTTTTTAAATGTTTTAAGAAAAATGTCTTTTGCATCTTTAGGATCTGAGAGTATGCCTACAGAAAGAGATCACATATCCAAATGAACTGTGTATAGTTGCTTTTTGCTTATTGCTCCATCCAGCATTTCATTTCCAATTCTATTCAGTTTGTCCCATGCTGTTTAAAAGGTGTTCATTGTCCAATATCATCAGTCTCCATGGGTAATTCTTTCTACTTTCCTACCATTCTCTCTCCTTGTGATATAGTACTTCTTTACGTCTATTCTGAATCTAGCCACATCTATTACCATCTGTATCCAGAGCCAGATCGTGGTCAAATGGGACCCTCTGAAGAGTAATGGATGAGGCCTCTACCACAGTCATTCCAGTGTTCCATTCTTTGACTGAATCTCATTGGTTATTATGAACACTGTTTAAACCAATCAGTGTGCATACCATTTTCTTCTTTGCTTTCACAGTGATTACAGAAATATAAATTTAATCTGAAACTTTTATTTCAAAACTTTAAGTGAAAACACTGATGGCCATTTGCTAAACAAAAACAACAACAACAAAATAAAAATTAAAATAAAAAACAGTCTCACATAAACAGCCTTACCATGAATAACAATGAATGATTCCCTTGAAGCTCACATTTATTGAAAATGCATCTCTGTCCATTGATGAATAAATGTACCTTGGGCACATTTTTTTAGGACCATGCATAAGTGCATGTACTCTTTGATTCACCTTCCTGATTAAATTATACTTCCTGTTTAATACAGTAACATTTATTTTAAAAAGTGTTTTTAAATTTTTCCAGTAAGCAGTGAAAGAAAAATGTAAGAACCAGTAATGACAAAAGTAGCAATTTTAGAACATTTCAACCACAGAAGGTCAATCAGGTTACTGTCATTGTAATCCACCAATATTTATACTCAAGAATTATGGCCCCTTTCTCAGCTGTATACACATGATGTCTGGCTGTGATAAAAATGGCCACAGTAAAGTATGCCGGTTTGCTTTACACCAATGCACACCACATCTGCATATACAGACTAGTGAATTTTAACTTTATCAGCTCAGCAATGTCAGCCATTTTTATCCACAGACCTTGCCTAAACCCAGGAATTATAGCTAATCTGACTGCATCCTACTCAGATGTCTGTGTAAAAAAAAATAGTAACAACCAAAGTCATATATTTCAAATTACTTTCACACACATGCTCACACACGTTTGCCACAGTACTCAGATTTAATTCACAGACATGAACCATAGTCCTGCAAAGCTAGAGTAAAGATTTTTAAAAATGACCATATGATAACAGCATATGATTCTTTCATCCATAAAAAGCCCTACCACCAGCACCATCAAAAGCAGTTATAGCCACTTTGTACACCCATTATTGTTATAAAATAAAATTGCACATACTTTTTTGATAGTTTTGGATGAACTACATGAAACTGTATAAAGATCACTAGCATCATAACTTAAGATACAGACATATGCAGCACAGTTTAAATAGAAGAGTATTTATGAGAGCATGAGAAATATTAACCATCTAATAACACAAGCTAAGTCAAGATGAATAATAGCTGCAGAAGTAAATGTCATCTCAATAATTCCACGTTGAAGAGAATTACTAATGCAGAAGTCTCTGCTGGCAAACTTTGCATTTCATTGTTTCATCTACAAATGCAGTCCCTGCTGATCTTATTGAAAAAATGCCTATATTGCATTAAAAATTGGTTTGCTATTGATATTGCCATAACATTTCCTTAACTAGATCAGCTACACAACAGGGAATGGCTGATAAACAATGACAACAGGTTCATAATTACTAGGCATGTAGCCTCTTTAAAGAGCCTAGAATAAATTCCCATTTGCTCCAAAGCACTGCCTTGTTAAGTGACTTGCACAATGTCACACAGTAGGTAAATGAAGGTGGAAAGATACAAATACCACTGGAAGCAGCTTATTAACAAATCAGAGCTTTAGTACTCTGTGCTATCTGCCAGAGTAACAGTTTTAAACTAAATGTATAACTCTTTTACAATTCAGTCTTGTAAAGAAGACTGTCTCACAGTACTGTGCACAATGACTATATAACGGATGCTGAAGATCAGACTGTTCTGATCATCACTCCATCTAATGCGGACAATATAACCTGACAAATGTCAATCCCTTTGCAGTTACTGGAGGCTGTAAAGAAGGTACTGCAAATGCATTACTAAAATTTAGCATTTTAGATGACTAAAATATAATACACTTGGACTAATAAACAATCCAGGCCTGTTAATGAATTAATTCATTTTATGGTGTCATTAATAAGCAATTCAATACAATATAAATGCTGTAGCAGCTTTTGTTCACCAAACCACAAGTCATAAAAAATCAGAAATATTACTGCGTACAACATACTGTTTTTTTGGGGGGAGGGGGCTTACCTGCATGCAGGATGCCTACATCTCAGTTTTTACCTCCCTAAATCTTCTCTGCCATCAGGAATTGCCTAAATCTTCTCTGTTATCAAGAATAGCTATCCAGTCAGACATCATTCAGTACAGGTCTGACCTACTTAAATGGCTATAATACTGTATTATTGTAGCAACATCCTGAGAGTCACAGCCAGCTTGTGTACAAATGGGACTCTCTGCAGGGTGATAATTCAGGCCCCCACCAGCTATACCACTATCCCATTGCTTGTCTGTCTCTCCTTAATTGCCATAAACACTGTTCAAACATGTCATGGAATATACCATTTTCATTTTTACTTTTACAATTATCACTGATATCTGGCTTTAATTAAAACTTTTATTTCAAATTTTACAGAAAAAAAGCCATTTTCTAAACAGTCTCACATTTGAAACAGATTTAGCATTATAAAACAGTAAGCTTCTCTTCCCTTGAAACACAAATTTAGTGAAAATGCATCTGGCAACCAAAAAAAAGACATGCTTAGATTCATACTCAAATAGCATATAAGTACTAATTAGCACCTATGTGAAGGATGCAGGAATTCAAAATTCAAATGTGCAATTCATTTGTTAAAAGTTTCAGACAGCCTTGGAGTACTGTCTGGTAAGGTAATTTGGCAGAATCACATAGCAGACAAATAAAGGCTGAGGAGTCAAACCATGTACTAATGGAAACAGCTGTTCAACATTTATAGCCTTATTCATCTGCACTAAGTGCTAGACAAACTGTTGTACTCCAAACACTGTGCTTTTCACATCAGTGTGCCTGCAAAAAACAAGCTAAAATACATTCAGAGCTTAAATGTTAACATTAAACTTCTAGACTTCATACTGTCCAATTTATTCACAGCTAAATAATAAACACAGTGTCAGCAATCAACAGAACAAGGAAATCAAGATTCACATCAAAAGAACATGGCTCATACGATGATGCTTCTGTTTACTACAATGAATGTATTCCCTTATACCATAACTAATCTGATTCATAGCTAGTTACAAGACCTGCAGCCCAAGGGACCAGGGTTTGATTCTGTGAGCCAGTACATCCTAATTGGGCCATCACGCACACCTTACTTACAGAGTCTGGACTGATTCTTCTGTTACTGCAAAATAAAAACCTGGCTGACATGCACCTTTGGCAGCACTCTGGATGCTTTGTACTGCTATAGTAGCATCTCCTGATATGTTATTGCTCTTGTGCATCTCCAAACTGCAATAAGTTAAAAAAATGTTTTTTATTGCTGCACAAAGCAAAATAAAAAATGCACTGCTGTGGCTCTTGTAACATTACAGTAAAGCCACTTTGTACTGCTGCTGCCCTACTTGCAGTTTAATAATGCAGACTGAAGTAAAATAAAAAAAAAATGCTTAATACTACTGTCCTAAGTATAATAAAGAAAAATGTGCTACTGTAGCACTCAGGACTCTACAGTAAAACACCTTTGTACTGCTTCTGCCTACTTGCAGTTTACTAAATGGTGCAGATTCAAGGAAGTTTCTAATTGGCTCTGTGTTCCTTTTTTGACACAGAGCCAATGAAAGAAGAGACAAATTGTCTTTTTTAAAAGAGCCTTACAAGAAAAAATGGCAGCTGAAGAGGAAATCTCTTTTTTTAATGTGATCTAACTGTTTGATTTTTTTTTTAATTTTAATAATGTTGTGCATTTTGGGTGGGAGGGCCCCCTAGCCAACAGCAGACCCTAGGCAGATGCCCAGGTCACCTAGGGCTGGATCTAGCTCTTGCTGTATCCTTGGCTCCTCCCATCATTAACTTGATCTCAAATCCTCTCACCCTTTCTTTTATTATTCATTGTATCAATATCTTGTCCACACCCATCTTTTTTCTCCAAGGTAAACATTCCCAGTCCCTCTTATCTTTCTTTTTCTGACAGTTGATCCATTCCACTACTACTTTTGTAACTCTTTTCTGTACTTTCTCCAACAGCAGTGTGTTCCTTTTTCTCCAAATGGTCTCCAAAACAGAAAATACTGGTCCAGGTCCAGCATCAACAAAATCTTGTGAATTAGAATTACATATAGCCCAATGCTGGCCTTTGCTTATGTTTTTTTTCACTTTCACTATGTTAGAAAAAATGGAAACGTTTTGAGCAGTCAGATGCAGAACCTGATTAATAAGTGAATTCTAGCTAATGTCTAATACTTCAAATAATCAGATTTAGTTATATGTAGGACCCCAAGTGCACAAAATTATCTAAAAGGAAAAGAAATTCAAACATCAGCTTGGGTAATTTCTACCTACACACAGATAATAAAGGAGTAAATATTCATTCTCCAACCAATCTAGGAAGAGCTTGTGGACTATGTTGCTTCCCTGTGTCAATCAAAATAGGGTAAATCAACATGCAGTTCTATTGTAGAGGGTGATGAAACCCTACCAGCTATCTAGACGATCCTAGGCTGACTGGAAACCCAGGGATTGGAGAAGCCACCTGTGAGGGGTGCAAGTGAATAGACAGTGCTAGTTCAGCTATCCTGGTGGGGGAAAGGGGGGGTCTGCTCTGATACACTACTGACACCTGATGAATGCCAACTGCAAAATAATGCAAAACATGGACCAATGCATGTGCTCTAATCTACCAAGCAGCATGTAGTCCTGTAGCCGATCTCATAGCATGAATGGAAACATGCATACTCACTGATCCCTACTTTGGCAGCTCACATCAAGCCACAAAGACGAGAAGAACTAGGGACCAAGAAAATGTATCCTGTTCCCCAATGGATGATGGGCAATATTTCAATCTAACCTCCCTCTCCACTTGATCTCAGATTCCAGAGAAGTAAGAAAGTGAATGACTCTATTAATCACTGGGGAGACAGTAATCGTTCAGATGGGATGGCTAAAAACAGGTAGATAAACGAGATAATTAAAGGTAATGGATTCAGGCTTGCTGTCTAGTCTAAAATAAGATTAGACTAATTTGTGTATGGTTCTGCTTTTAACTAACAAACTGGGTCCATGAAAACTGGCCCACCCCCATGGAGGAATGGGTTTCTCTGTGAGATTTAGGTGATGTTCTTCCTGAAATAAAGGAATAATTGACGAATGCTACTCTGAGCATACAATTACATTTAGACTCTGTGCCCTTATGGAAACAATCACTACTTGTATCCATACCTTAGCAATCTTAGAAGCTTCACTTATCAGAATCCAATCATCCTATAGCAATGTCTAATGCAGATTATAACATATATGTAATGGATCTCACACACAGCTTAGATAATGTAATGCCCTTTTTTGGGTCAGTTGGGCCAGTCAGGCTATAAAAGGGTGACGGTCAACAAAGGATATGATGAGATATACTTTGTTATTACCTCACAAGTTTTGTTTTGACTGCTAAATCCCTGTGATTCTTTTAAGATTGAATTCAAATTATGTAGCTGATGTCATGAAATTAAATTATTTGTATATTGCCTTGAAGAACCTTGGATTCCCCTTGAAATATATTTCTTCCCTCTCCAGGTTATACCAGGAAGGGCTCCCAGGTCTAATGTGAAAATGGGAGGAGGTGGACATTTCTAGTTCACTTCAGTTATACAGAGGTACTAGTCAAGGTTGATCACTTCTAATATTTCTTTGCTCTGTTTTACTGAGCCTTTGGCTCTGTACATTAGTGAAAAATAGAATGTTTTGTAAGCTGACAGCATTTACTTTGCCCTGAATAATCCACAAAAGTCATTTACAGCTGCTTCAGTACTTAAGGGACCAGACTGGCTTTACTATGAATTACATTAAAATGGGCAATCTATTATTTGTGCATATTTATCAAACATATCAATTAAACCTATACATTTAGGTCATTCACTGCTATGGTACAATTACATGGGATCTGGCATTTCACAATCTATATCCCATTTGGAGGAGGATAAATTTGTAAACTTAATCCTTGACAAAGCCTAACTTAACTAAATGGCTAACATTTTACTGTATCTTAATTGATGGGATAGGATTTATACTCCTGCAAGTTTTAGATAGAACAATATTCCCTTTACAACTCATTCCTAGAGACATCTCAATGTATTATTTTAAAGCAAATACTAGGCTCTTAAGATGAAATGGCACTCTCCAAAGTTTCTCTTTCGGTCTTGGACTAAACAAAAGATTTAGGTAGATTTCACATATTTATTTATTAACTTTTGTTGAAAAGGTTAGTCCCACTAGTCATAGTTTATTTTCAGCTGGGATCCAAGATTATATTCATACTGACTAGGGAAATTTGACCAAAACATCAGGGCAATTCCCCTACTGTGTTCATGCATTGATGTCATTGCAACTCAAAAGAGATGACAGAGAATGTGGTGCAGAGAGGAGTCATTGACCATGTGATGAGCGCTAATGTGGTAGAAGAGGTCATGGTAATTATCAAGCTAAGGAAAGGCAGCTCTGATACAGATATAATACTGAAAATGGCCACAGAACCTGAGCAGAATTAAGCTCAATATATAATTTTTGGAGACCATGGAATTGGTGAAACATGGGGAAGAAGCCATGACTTTTTTTGTGACTGAGACATTATAAAAAACAGAGAAAGTCTCATGGTATCGAAGATGAGAATGGAATCAGGGTAGTATGATGAAAAGTACTCCAGAGTCACAGGAAGTACATCAGGGGAATAAGCAAAAGGAAGTGCAGAGAGAGACCAAGGTGACAGTACACTGATACGGCAGCAGAAATCAAAGTGGTTGGCATGAAGACTTGTGAAGGTTCCATGACAGTAAAGAAAAGGAACCAGATATAGTGACATCTTGGCAGACTGTGCTTTTATCCCAAAGACTTCATGTCAAAGATATCAAAGCAATAGTATGTTTCGGTAATGGCAATTTCTAATACTTCATTTGAAATATATGATAGATTTAGAATGTACTGTTAAGAAGTTTATTAGAAACTGAACTGGTTTGTAGACTTTTGGTAATGATGGACTGTATGGGATAGTGTGTAAGATTGTCTACCAAGCCTACTGTCAAGAAGAAATTTGTAAAAAAACGATTTTACCCTATAAAATAGAAGTAGAATCTTCTTCTTCTTCTATGGTCAGGGTTAGGGGTCGTCACAGTGGATAGCATCTTTCCGCTCATGATTGGCAGTAGAGTTTTACAGTGTTGAGTTTCCAGCCCAGCACTCAACCTTCCACAGAAGGCACACACATGCACACTCACACCTAGGGCCAATTTAGAATGTCCAGTCCACCTACAGCATGTCTTTGGGATGTGGGAGGAAACCAGAGAACCTGGAGGAAACCCACACAACCACAGGGAGGACATGCAGACCCCGCACAGAAGGCACCCCAGCCAAGGATCAAACCGGAGAACCTCTTGCTGTGAGGTGACAATGCTAACCACTGCACCACCATGGCCACCCAAAATAGAAGTAGAATATTGAAGAGCAAATGTTTAACTGCACATGCAACCCAATATGGACAGGTGTTGTATCTGCAGCAGTAAGGGAAAAGAAGGAAGGAAGCCTCCACTGACCTCCCAAAAATTAACCAGCGGGTCGGGAAAGAAAATGCCAGCCAACTGTGAGACGCAGCATGTTGGCCAAGCAATAAGAGCTTTGACCTCCCCAGAGAGCTTGGCAGTTTAGTTTATTTGGAGCAATTTGAATTTTATTGACTGAAGTCAGAGAACTATACAAGAGGTAATTTGGAAAGACTGCAAGGAATCAGACAGGATGTTATGGTGAATTCAGAGGCTATTTTAGAGCTGCAGAGTAAAAAGCAATAGGTTACCATGCAAGTGACTGATAACCATGTTAAATACTGAAATTTTGGAAACCTGTCTGACTTGACTGAGGATCAAGTTCACTGCAAAATTGCATGATTCTCAAGGTTCCTAAAAATGATGACAGCAGAGATGTTGTGAATTTTGTGAGGGGATTGCTGGTTGATTGAACAGTGTTGCAGCTCCAAGACTTGGCCAATGAACAAGCACATTGAGTGCTTGTCCCAAGCTTCTTTGCTGGCTTGAAACAAATCAGACCAATTGTGGTAAGATTTGTGACATTTCAGCTGAGACAGAAGGTGCTTTTTTATTTTGGCATCCAGGGAAGAATTGACTCTTAAGGGTTGTCATCTAGACAAACTTTCATCTAGATAAACTTTTAAGCTTCAAAATACATGAAATTGAACACATATCATCTAATCCAGAATAACTTCCTGCATTTAGTCTAAGCTGCCACAATAACTCTGATTGTTCCAATAAAAGTGAATCTGGTCCACCTCTACCATCTTGTTCTATCTGGTCAATCACTTTAAATTTAAACATATGTGATGTATATTCTAAATTGTGTTTTGCTAAAGCATTGTCTATCTCATGTTTCTTTATACTGTATATCTTTTCATATATTCTCTCCTTAATTTTACGGTCAGTCTTTCCTATGTAAAATGCTGGACAAGACTGATATACTGAGATGTAAACAACAGCTTTTGAGTTACATGTATATTTCTTATGTATTTCCAGCTTCTTATTTCGTACATAAAATGTTCTTCCTGTATCTATATATCTGCATATATGTATAACAATGAATTATATGTTTAACATCAGTTTTTTTATATAGAGAATGTTTATACATGGTAGTTTCTCTATTGCTATAGGAAAAGTAAAATGGAAACAAGATGGTTAATATTGGGGGAATATGTTTAATTAGATGAATGTTTAATTAGATAAATGGTATGAATGTTCAACTGGTGATTTTTTACCATGTGATTGTTTTTAAAAAGACTTTTAAACAGTTAATTTGTGTAACAGTTTTATCTGAAGAAGTTCTGACAGTGGATGAACGAAAGGCGTCTAATAAACACTTTATACCTAGATTTTGTGGGGACATTGTGCTTTATTTTGGTTTGGTTCCTTCAGCAATTTAATTTGTGGACTGCTTGAGCATTTCTTTAGCAGTCTTAAGGGTACTAGGATTTACTGTGATCATAGTTTTTCAGCTAAAGTGTGAAGGAAGAGGGTGCAATTTATTTCACTCATGCAATAACGTTGTCAGAAGAAGTTAAAGTTTCTCATGCTTTACCCTATATTCTTCAAAAAATGTCTTTCTACAGGAGTTTAAACTTTTCTGGAGCCTATGAGGCTCTAAAACAGGTACAGAGCTATCAGGTCATGAATCTTGTTTTGACTAGTTTAACAATGGTTGAACTAGAACGGCATTTGGAGAAAAGATTGAGATCAGATTCCTCCAGTGCTATTTCCAGTGTTTCAAAAACAGGTATTGCGCATACGCCTGTTTTGAGCAGTGTTTTAACATGCATTCAATATTAATGAAAAATACTACAAACCATTTTCCAGTTAATTCAACTGTTTAGTGTGGCAGTATTTATAAATCATAATTTTATGAGGGGGTGAGGGGATTGTGCTGGCTCCTTTAGGCAATATGAATGGTGATTTTTGGTCACAAGTAATTGCCAGGTATGGTGTAAGCCCTGGACCCTCAAGCACATGAACCTTGGAAAAGATTCTGTGAACTGTACAAAAGTTTTTTTTTGTACATGGAAATGGTTACTTTGAATTTAACATTTATAATCACTTTGGTTTCAAGTCAGGGTGATTTGGTTTAAACTATTTCTGTCATAATATGTAGTTTAGTATTCTTTTATCTTTTTATGTTGGGGTTGGGCATTGACAGCTGCGAAAAGAGCTGTGTTACTAATATTTTGTTATTTTAAATTTTTTTATCCTGTGATTTATGGGAAGTGCTGTGCGATTCTGCACCTTTGCCTTGGCAGGGGACCACTAAGATTATTATATCTATTGCAATAAGACTTCCTCTGTGTAAGCCTGGATGTCAGTCAGTCAAAGGGATGATTTGGGATTTGTGTGGGCAACAAGTTAGCCTGGACTTCGGTCGGTTAAAGGTGTGATTTGGTCTTTGACTGGGCCACAACCCACAGGGCCTGCTTTGCAATGAAGGAGAAGTAGAATATTTTTGCCAAGATTGTGAACTTAGTGTCATGGAATATTCATGGTCTGTTTCATCTGGTAAAGTGTGAAAAAGTTTGGCCACAAATTCCTCATCTTCAGGAAACTCATGTGACAGACAAAGAGGCCCAGAAATTAGGTAGAGCAGGCTACAGTCTAGGCATTTCTTCTTCCTATTAGGGTCAGAGGAGGGAGGGTATAGCCATTTCGGCACATCATAACATGGGGTTTCATTCCATAGCTAGCCAGACTGATGAACACAGTTACTTTGCAGTGTTCAGAAGGTAAATAACTGTAGCAGCAGTCTACAACCCTCCAGGTTCCTCTTGAATTAATTTGGAACAGAATATTTTCGAAATATTAGAATTTCAGGAGTGTTTAGCATTGTGGATGGGTCACTAGAATACAGTAATCAGTATTAATGATGTGTAAGGGGACCCAAGAGCTTTGGGTCTCCTCATCATGGAGGACTCCTTCTGTGAGTTTGCTGGAAAGGCTGATGTAACTATTTAGGATCTGGTGACAGGTACACAATCTATGAGTTCTTTTCCCATATACAATAGATATTCATGAGTCAGTCAGATTTTAGGTATGAAAGACACTGCTTATATAATTCTGGGAATATAGATGGGTCCCATATCACTTTCTGATCATGTTCCAGTGATACTGACCTTAAAGCTTAGTGATAGGGCATCATTAAACACTAGAGATTTAATTTGTTGTTTTTGTAAATCACCCTACTTCACTGAGTGGTTTCATGTTCAAATAGAGCAACGGGTGGGGGTGGTCCCTCAGAACTTGAAGTTGGTGTTAAATTGGTGGGATGTATGGAAAGATCATTTCAAGATGCCATAAAAGGGTATACTTCCAGCATTAAAAGCTTTATAATATTTGCTTGGCAAAACTAGGAGAGTCAGTTGAGAGCCCAGCAGAGTAAGCATGGCCTGAGTCAGAACTCTGTGCTCCCAGAAATCAAGCTTGGGGAACAAAAACTGGTGAAGTTAATGAATGCAGAACTAAGTTTTAAAATCCATTGCAAAAGACAGAGGGACTTCAAAATTTCTCCACAGTCTCATAACTGGTTGTCTTTTCAGTTAAGGATGGGAAAAGGGTCCCACAGGGTTTATAAGATTAAAAGAAATGAGGCAGCAGACCTAGTAGAAATCCAGGGCTAAACTGGAGTGATTCTGAAATTATGAATTTCTGCATATTTCTAATGGAAATCCTGGCATAAAAGAGTTCTGGAATGGACTAGCTCTTCCTACCACAGACCCAGGAGTGATGCAGATATTGTTGTCTCTCATAGGGGAAGAGAAATTGTAGAAGCTATCGAGGTCACTTCTGAAACTTAAAAGTTCGTGGCCAGGTTGGTTGTCTTCTGTGGTGTAGCAGGTGGTGGGAGGAGAGTGTCTCCCTGCTATGTTACAGAGGTTTCTGGAACCCAGGGCTGCCCTTTTGTCCTTGTACAAGGCCATGATAACAGTCATTTTAAAGGAAAGAAAGGACTTGACCATTCCCAGGTTTTTCATGCTATCTCAAGCTTAAATCAAGATTATACAATTTTAATAGCACTGTTCACATCTAGGCTAGTTTTCTTTGTGGTCGATTAACTAATATATTATCACTACTTTGATACTGGGGTGTAAATCCACATTGCTCATGGCTGATTAACTTATTTCAGGCCTTGATTGTACTTGAGGAGGTGCAGGAACCAGGGATTCCACTGATTGTCATTAGTTTTTATTGCCAAAAAGTTTTTAAGATATTGAAGTGGGATTATCTTTTTGCAACACTGCAAAGGTTCAGGGTTTTAGAAAGCTTCCTGGTCCTGTTAAAAGATATTCATCATTGTCCATCAGCTCAGGTTAAGGTAAATGCAGAGTTATTGGGTGAGTTTACCCTCGACAGAGGCAGTAGATGCACAAGAGAGGGTTACCCAATTTCCCTTACTATTCGATATATATATATATATATATATATATATATATATATATATATATATATATATATATATATATATATATATATATATATATATATATATATATATATATGGCTCTACCTCGACCCATCAAAATTACATTTCAACGAAACGTAAACAGGCAAACTCTTTTTCACAAAAGTGCATTTTCACGAAAGTGCACTTTTGCGAAAAGGCAACTAAACGAACAGCAATGGGGGCTGTTGCTTAGATCGCAGCACAGCGGGATAAGGGAATATTCCCTTTGCCCCACTGTAGTGCGATCTCGGAGTGAGAATATAAAAGAAGCGTGGGTGTGGGGGGCCCAGCCCTCCCTAACAGGGGGTGCAGGAGGGCTTGCCCTGCTGCATAAACGTGGCTCGTGTTGTGTTTTTTTTTTTTTTTGTGAAAATGCACTTTCGTGAAAAAGAGTTTGTTTATGTTTCAGTGAAACGTAATTTCAATGGGTCAAGGTAGACCCATATATATATATATATATATATATATATATATATATATATATATATATATATATATATTGAACCATTGGCAGGAGTGAAACAGCCTCTGCCATTAAAGGTTTTAGGAAAGGTGAGGTGGAGAAAAAGGTTTCATCATTCTCTGATGATCTTTTAGTGTGCCTAAGTGATTCTAACAAGATCTATAATTGCTATTTGAATTATTCAAGAGATTTGGAGATCTCTCAGGATATAAGGATAATATGGCTAAAATGTAAGAAGAGGTCTGCAATTATCAGCCCTTTAATGATTTTAGGAATAAGTACCTGTCTATGTAGGTCTGTTCTTAGTTAAGGGGTTCCAGACTTTTTTATATATATTGGAGAACAGCACAGTTAAGATTTTTTTCAGTTTGGACTACCATGACCTATGTGGTGACTTGGAAAGAAGTAGTTGGTCAGTTATGTAGTTAGTATATGGTGCTGTGGGATAAGATCCAAGCCAGGTGGCAACTTTTATTCCAGGAAGTAAACAAAGTACCTGAATGTTTGAAAAGGATGGTCAGAGCAAAGGAAAAGCTTGCTTGTTCCAAATGAATGCTTTCTGAAGATTAGACTGGAATTTTCCTCATTCATTACAATGCGCTCAATCTCAGAAGAAATTACTGTTTTGGTCTTATCTTGTTGTGGAGGTTATCTCCTGACAGTGTAACTTAGAGTTTCTGAAGTTCCTCAGAGTGATTACTTGATCTAGAATGAGCTAGTTTCCCTTGTGGAAGGGCTAAGATGAGGGCAGTTTCAATATTACCTTTCCCACCCTTGATTACAGTTTGTAACCACACATTGTTAGTAGAGTACTGGGACTTGATTAAGATAGTAAATAAGAGTTACAAGATTATCCAGTCAAACAGGATCGCCTTGTGGATATTTCTGAAGCTTAGGCTTACACATTGAATAAGAGCTAGAATGTTCTGAGTGTATCCGTTTGCATAAATATGTTTTTATATGCTAAAAAAGGTTAAAAACAAGAGATGTGATGATGGTAGTACAGGCTCTTATTCTAAATTTTTGGAGATGTCTTCGATTCCTCCAATTTAGGCATCGATTGCAGAAGCTTATAATTGATGAAACCTGACAAGGGACCTTTCTGCCTTCAATGTTTTGTTGGGTATTTCTAAGGAAAACAAATGAACCAAGACAAAATATGCACCACTGTCCTTATTGAATCTACTCTTATTGGTAGCCAAGAAAGCTATTACACATTGATGGAAATTGATGGATTCCACTAAGATGCATCACATACATTTTCTGTTGCACGATACAGCAAGAAAGGAGTAAGGAAGGAGTTGTTTCTATTTTGCAAGCAAATAATAAACATGAAAACATTATGGACCCTATGGCCATATGGACTTAATAGATGGGAATCGACAATGGATTTCAAAGTTGAAAATCTATTCTTTGTGCAGGTATTTTTATTTTATTTTGTTTTATTTGTTAACTGGGGTAGTGCACTGATTAAAACAAACAATTTCCAGAAACAACTCAGGTGACATAAATCACAGTAAGTACAACAAGACTCAGAATCAAGGAATTATGATAATATCATACTAGTGGAACTTTTAAAACACTATTAATATTATTGGTCAGTATAAGAATAGTTTGTCCAAAGGAAGCACCAGATATTATTTTTGGGAGAAATGGCACATGCAAATCAGCTATATATATATATATATATATATATATATATATATATATATATATATATATGCAACCATATCTGACATTTTGGATTAGAGTATAACATGGAGAATGAAAAACAAGATGTAAATGGAGAATATACTATTATTCCAAGTGTATAAGTTTATGTTTTATGAGGGAATAGGCTAATGAAATGGAGTTTTTAACAAACAAAAATGAAAGCAGAAGATGGAAAGAACAAAGACAAGATTTAGTTGTTAGCAATATTTGTTTCTGCTTTTAACTTAGGAAGGATGAAAGGAAGTAAAATCTGATACACAGGACTGCACTGGTTCTGAAAAGAATGTGTCTATAAGGCAGATGATGATGAACAAAATGAAAGAGTATCATATTGTCAAAAAACAATCAACAACACTAAAAATAAACATGAATAGTCAGAAGTCATGTGTAAGAAGGTATGCCATTCTTCAATGTATTAAAAAGTTGATATACTCTATAATAAAGAAATTATTATATGGAAAGAGGTAATTCAGTACATATGATAAGGGGGAGACATTTGGTCTTTAGGGATTTAAGAATGTTTGGAACTGGCTATAATAATTCAAGCATGAAACCCAAATAAAAGTATCAGATTACTGCATGGCAGTGGAAGGGCGAGAAATTATGGAAATTTTATGACAGATTCTTGACAGTTGTGGAGATCACCATTAAGATCCCAAACATACTATGGGAACCCTTGAATAAACAGGTTGGAGAATGTAAAGACAACTGTTTTAAAACAAGATTTTCTGACAATAAAACGTTGTTTGGTAGATGTAAGTTGAGTGAAAATGGAAAATCTGAAAGGTGAGTGTTTACTTAGGTTTAACAAAAGTGCTGAATCACAGACAGAGATGAAGACTTTAATTTTGTTATGGAGGAATTATTTTTAAATGAGAACTTTGTATGACAGTTGGACAAGTTGGTAGGTAATATTAACGGAGATGATTAAATTGGATTTAAATAGGAATATGTGATTACATTTCATTTCATTACATTTTCTTGATAGAAAAGAGACATAGAGGAGCTCTCTGACCATGTAGCCCAGGCTGGTATGACCCTGACCTTGAGTAGCATCTTGCCCTCACCAAGAATGATGCCACAGTATAAAGACAAAATGATCCGTTTCAACAATTGGCTAAAGTATCAGTGTCATTCAAAGGGGATCCAGTGTCTGTCAGCCTGGGATGACATGCTCGACAAGCCACGTTGCTTCGCTAGGGACGGCTTTCACCTGTCACCCTTAGGCTTTCATATACTGGCCAAGACTCTTGCCACCCCCATAGTGCCTTTTTTAGGCAAGGCTCAAAGGACAAACCCACCTCCATAGACAACCCAAGGATAAAAAAAACTAAAGGTAATGCTACTCAGTGCCAGAAGTCTAAACATCAAGATGCACGCACTCAAGGCTCTCCTCAGTATGGAGAAAATCAATGTCTGTGCAGTAACAGAAACCTGGCTCAAGGCTCCTGAGAGCACCCCAGCACTACCAGGTTATAACTCATACCATGCGTTTTAGCCCCAAAACTCGGACCGAAGCACAAAAGGAGGGGGAGTATCTATATTCATCAAAGATACCTACACCTCCAGGTTAGTGGCACTGCACGAAGCATCGGAAACCATCCTTGTGCAACTAACAGCAGGCAAAACTGCCTTTCAGTTTGTAGCCTGCTACAGAACACCCTCCCTATTACAGGAACCCCACTTGGCATTCCTGAGAACACTAGAGAATATGAAGGTCTCTCCAAACACTATGTTATTGCGTGACTTCAACTACCCAAACATTTACTGGGAAAACTACTCAAGCCCAAACACCCTCGCCCAACGGTTCCTTGAATTTATAAACTCTAACGCGATGAAACAACTGGTCACCACTCCCAGAAGAGGGAACAACATATTGGACCTGGTCATCACCAACATGGGGACTCTATGTTCCACACCAGAGGTAAACCCCTCATTGGTAAGATCAGACCATAAACAAATTTCCCTAGACATCCATATCCCGTCCCCACCTCAAGCCAAGGAAATCACTGTAAAGAATTTCTCAAAAGCCAAATTTGCACTTCTCAAGACTGAGGTGGAATCCTTCAAAGCCCCCGGGCCAGAGGATAATACAGCCCAATCCACAGAATCCTTTACAAATGCATTCTATGAGCACCTGCAGGAATGCATGGATCATGCTATCCCAAATAAAACCAAGACTCACTCCTCTAAAAACAGGAGACCAGTCTGGTGGACCCCGGCCATAAATAAGCTATACAACAGAAGGAGGAAGCTACTACATGACAGAGCAAAATCCCAAAAAGGGAAGGCATCTCTGATCAGTATTAGCAAGAAACTTCGATCCCTCATAAAATCATCAAAGGCCAGTTTCGAAAGAAAAATTGCCCTAGACACTAAAGATAATCACAAGGCCTTCTTTAGTTATGTCAGGAACATGGGTGGAAACTCCCAGATATGCTCTGAATTGTTGCATAATGGTACAAAATATACCGAACCTACAGACATAGCCAACATCCTGGCAGACAGATTCAGCGCAAACTTCTCCCCCCCTTCCCCACTAAAGGAGCAAATGCCTATCCCAACTGAATGTAACCTCCCTGACATCACAGATGCACAGGAGAAAGCTGCCTCTCCAAAGCAAAAAACACAGCATCTATGGGACCGGATGGTGTCCCAGGCTGTGTCTTACACAAGCTCCAAGAAGAACTGAACCCTCACATTAAGTCATTGTTCAAACTTAGCCTTACTACAGGATATGTACCCAAAGAATGGCGTACAGCTACAGTGGTCCCACTCCACAAAGGTGGTGCCACAACGGACCCCGGGAACTATCGCCCCATAAGCCTGACTAGTCTGGTCTGTAAAGCTATGGAGCGTATTATCATGGAACTCATAAACAAAGACATTGGGAGCCTCCAGACACTGGACCCTACCCAATTCGGCTTTGTCAAGGGCAGATCTTGCCTCTTAAACCTAGTTGATTTCTTTGAAACAGTTACCAAAGCCATAGATGAGGGCAAGGTAGTCCACACAGCCTACCTGGACCTCACAAAAGCCTTCGACACAATACCCCACTCAGGCATCATAAATAAGCTTACCAGCTTAAATATCAATCCCTATATCACAAGATGGGTTGCAAACTGGCTCAGAGATAGAACACACATGGTCAGAATCGCAGGTGCCATGTTCGAATCAAAACCAGTTACAAGTGGCATCCCACAGGGCTCAGTTCTGGGACCTCTCTTGTTCGGTATGTACTTCTCTGAGGTTCAGGCTAACACGGGGGGATTATGGCTGACAAAGTTCGCAGATAACTGCAAACTGGGGGCCATAATCGAATCTCCAGCTGACACAAGCATCCTCCAAAAGGGTCTCACAGAGACGGATGCTTGGTGCCAGAGCCACTGCCTCAAGCTAAATGCTAAAAAGTGCATAGTCATCCACTTTGGGAAAAACAAGGTGCCTACAAATTACCACATAAGTGGTAATCCATTAAGTACGGAAGACGTAATTAGAGATTTGGGGACCAACGTAGATAGTAATCTCTCCTTTGATAATCACGTTGCCAAAGTGGATAGAAAGACCTTCTATATAGCCCACCTTATCACAAAAGGGTTCGCATCTAGATCAAAAGAGGTCATTGTGCCCCTCTACTCATCACTCATCAGGCCCATAATTGAATACAATGCCCCTTTTGGGATGTACCTTACCCGACACCTGCAGCAACTGGAGAGACCCCAAAAGTACCTCACCAAGAGGATCATGGGCTACAAACAGATGTCCTATGCAGCTCGACTAAAGAAACTCCAGCTCTACTCAGTTGCTTACCGCCTACTCATAGGCGATCTATGCCTGACATACAAAGCCATGTCAAACCCAGAATTAATGGACATGCTCCACCTCAAAAAATCCAAGTCCCTTAGAGCTACATGCTCCAGGGACCTAAACCTCAGCACAAAATAAATAGGACATGCTGGAGGGACAGATTCATTTCCCAGAGGCTCCCCTCACTCTGGAATAGAATCCCAATTCATGTTAGACATAGCCCCTCGCTGACCCTCTTCAAGCGAAATCTGAATGCGTGGATGGGAAATCGCTAATTCACCCCCTGGGATCTCTTCTGTGTCCCTGATAGACAGAGGCACAGTAAACTAATCTTAAAAGGGTAACTTCTGTGACCTACTTTACAGAGGCACAGTAGGCTAATCTAATAGGGAGGCGGAAGCCAAATACACTCTGGCTAGGCTTATAAATGCCCTAGGGCAGATAGCCTAGTATCTACCTATGAACCTATGAACCTATGAAATGGGGATAATAAGCCTATCCAGTCTACCCTTTAAATGCATGTAATAATTTACCTACCTTCTACCCCTTCTATTCCACTTATTCTTTCTCCATTTGACACTAATCCATGACCTTTTGAACAGCTCTGTGGAGTCTGACTCCCCAACCCACTTCAGTCATCCATTCCATGGATCTACAATTCTCTCTGTGAAGAAGTACTTCCAGATATTCTGGGGTTAGTAATCCTAGTAATACAGACTTGAGTTATAAGGCAGAAAAATGAAAGTGAAGACAGAAAATTAGTTAGGTCAGTTGAAAAAGGGGGAAATTAAGAAAAGAAGCAAACATTTGTAAAAAAAAAAAAAAAGGGGGGGGAATGAGGAAAGGATGAGACAATGTGTTAAGTGAAGAGATTTTGAATTTAGTGAAGTTTTATTTTCAGGCTGCCTAAATAAATTGTTAAATTATTTGTGCTGCATTTTAGTAGTACTGTTAGACAATAGTATTTTGTCAATTTAAGGTATAACCTTCACTCTCATCCCAGAAGTATGCCATGCTTTATTTACTTTGGTGGAGAATCGAGTCTGAAATTCTTAATCTGTAGCACACCCCCTTCAGCAATTTGACCTGTTTCATTTACATTAGTTGAGATTTATATTTAACTTGGTTTGTTTCATGCACATGCTGTTTTGCACAGTACTTGATTTAATTTGTGGCTATTTCTGTTTTTTTTTTCTTGAAATCATCTTTCATAGTGGTAATTTCAAGATAGTGGCCATTATTTTGTTTTTTTTCTTAATTTGTGTTTCACAGCAGTTTAGTACATTGATGTAAAACTATGTATTTGTTTTATATTGGTTCTCCATTTACTTTAATACCCTGTTGGAGAATGTTTGTTCTCCAGTAAGGTATAATTTTGAATTGTGTCCATTTTCTAGCAACATTAAAAACCCAGATAATGCAAGGTTGTGCAGCTACTAAACTAAGAAGTTATGTTCACATAACATCTGATATTACATTAAAGGACGTGTTAGACTGTGCAAGGACATTTGAAACATATAAAAATAAAGTCAAAATTTGGAAATGAAACATACAGATAATATAAATGTAATGCTACAAAATCAGAGGTGCAAATATTACAGAAACACAGCAGTCTAAATAAGAACATGGCCACTACAGTAGCATAGAAGAATTGAAACCCTGACTACAGCCCAAGTGATGCAAGTTTGACTAACAGCTTGGACATTTGAAAACCCACACAGAGAGGACAGGAGTTCCCATCCTGTGAGGGAGAGAAGGTGTTTTCCACCTTGCTTGAGCCACTGCACTAATGACAGAGCCGCAGCTGGACATCAAAGTCCCATCATAACATGGGAAGCTGATGCTGGGTAGACATGAGTCTGGCTGCCCAAGCCAATGATAAGAATTAGCTTCAGCATATGGGGGTGGCTTTTGTCAAGATGCAAATGCTCATGTTACTAACAGGGTTGGGGCTAGGCCAAAGGAAGAAAAATGCTCTTGTTGATGGGATAGTGGTGAAGCCCTAAAGCACCTTCATGGCTGCCTGAATAATGTTCCACTTGTACAGTGCAGTGTTTGATCAAGGAGAAGCTTGATGGGGACCTCCAAGATGGCTTCACGCTCATCAGCAGCTTAATTTCAGCTCTCCTAGTATGAAAAAAGAAACTGAGAGACAGGGTCTAGTAATTCTGACACTAGAAACTAGCCAAGACCTGAATTAGTAAAGATGCAATCATACTAGCAGAAAGCATTGATGCTGACAAAACTGAGGTAAAAGGACAGAGTACTAAAAATTGGAGACAGTAGAGTGTTTCTGGAAAATGATAAAGAGAAGCAAATTTATCCAAGCAATCAGGGTGCGTTCAGAAGCAGGAGTGAGATTCAAGTTGCTGTATCCAGCTGTCTTCAATATATTTTTCTTTTCAATTTCTCCAAATCTTTTGGGTTTATAATACCATGTATTCATTTTCCTGGATAATCAAAGACATGCTTATGCAGAACAGACTGAGAAAGAAATACAAGTTTGTCCAGCAAAAATTGAGCCATCAAACATAAGGGTACTCTGCTTCTTATTCTTCTAACAATAAAAGTCATAAAGGGAGTTTGCCAGTGAAACCTTTTCCAATGTTCCAAAGGAAATTGCTTGGGAGACAGAAAAACATAGGAATTGACTAGAAGAATCAGGAAAACCTTGGACTTGAACCAGAGTCCAACGTTGGGAAATGGAGATGAACAGGAAGAAGACCAGCAACACTGAAATCACTGAATAAATGTGAGAGTACAAAGCATCAATCACATTTGTGAAATATGGCTTTACAGGAAAAAGTGACAGAGAAAGACTTGACTTTTGTTAACTTTGTTAAACTTGAGGCTGGACTAAAAAGCATATATCACACTTCATGTCATTAATGTTTAGAAAGACACTAAAAAGAAAACAAAAGTAACTGTAAGTAAAACACTTTTTTTTTAACAGTATTTATATAAAACATTTCATAATACAAATTATGTGCCACAGTAAAGCAGGTTTGTGTAGTATGTAGTCAGGGCTACCTAAAATGAGGGGTTGAGGGTGAGTCTTTTCAATGATATTTTTATGTAATAAAGACACTAAAGTAAATAAGTACCTTTTCAGTTTAAGATATGTAGACATCGCAATGTAAAAAGAGAAGAAACTCTGGACAAAATCATGCTTAAGTTATTATGCTGTTTTCTTGGTCTGTTGGGGTAGGAACGGGGTATAAATTTGTATTGATTATAATATATGTAAAGTTGAGATGTTTACTCTTACTTTTGCATAGAACATCTGGATTAATGTGCTTGGCTTAATCTAAGAACAAGTCCTTTGTGTAAGTATGTGGGTTTGAAAAATAAAATATGGTGAATGCATTTTTCCTTTAGAGAATAAATGTTCAATTTGAAATAAGAAGCCTGCAGTTGAGGGCAGTTGTATATTTTGTTCTTATGTTTCAAAGAGACACGCTTACTACAGGTGCAGGTAGTACATCTTGGGAGTTTTGAAAATTGTTTTCTGAAGGAAATGTAAAAATTAAAAGATACAAGGGCAAGCAGCTCATTAAAAATTAATATTTTCTAAAAGCATGCAAGCTGTTTTCACATCTGGAACAGGAATACAGATAAGAAAAGAACAGACAGCAATTATTGTCAGTGGGATCACAGGCTGTAACATGCACTTTAGCATGGATAACCTTCATTTTTGATTAGGTAATGCCTGTGGGTGCAGCTGTTGATTTGGGACAAATGTTCCTAACAGGAGGGCTAATCTTCATTATTTGAAGATGTACATAGTTTTGTACGTGCAAGTTAATTAGTTATAGGGCTATTCTAGGGGTGTTTTTGAGGGTTTTCATTAAAATCAAAAAGTCCTGAAAATGTGATCTAGAATCAAATCATATGTCTCAACTGTGTAGATTTTCAGAGAATTTCCATTTTTTTGCCTCATGTTTTTGATTTGTTCCTTCTAAAATTTGTGGTTTTCTGGAAAACCATTCAGGACTGAAGTCATTAAATAATGACAGACATTTTAGTTTCAGACTTTATATCCTTCAGAAAATGCATGCCAATGCAAAACCTATTATTCTAACAACTTTATAAGTTCATAAAATCTGTCCCTATTTTTTGGCCTTTATTTCCCCATTAATTTTTGCCTTTGTCCAAATTTCTTGTGCTAAGAGGTTGAGAGGTATGATTAAAACGGAAGTGACAAGAAACAACTGTAGAAAAGATTTTCCTGCCATACATTAGTGGGTACATGTTACACAAAAGTTCAAAATAAACATTAAAAAAAAAGATGTTATGTACAATGGGTAGAAATAATAACTTTTTTTCTCAAAATGGCTATGCCATATTATTCTGGAATGTAAGCAGCCTCACAGGTATAGATAAAAAGATAACAGTATTGAATTATATTAAGAAATGCAGAATACAAATAACAATGCTACAGGAGACACATTTGGGAAGGAATGAGCATGTGAATTTGATAAAGAAAGGATTTTGGGACACATACTCAGCAGAATATCGAGAACAAAGCAAAAGAGAAGTACTTGTACTAATTGCAAGAGGAGCTCCAGTAGTGATAGAAGAGGAAAAAAGATAATGAAGATTTGTGGTAGTAAAGAACTACTGGCAAGGGAGGAAGACTACAGTGGCATGTACTTATACTCCACTTAAAACTGCTATTATAGCACTTAAGAAATTTTGGGGAGAAATAATCAGCTTTCAGCAGGGAATATTACGTATAGGTGGGGACTGGTAATTGATTTTGCAACAGTGAGAATGTATCTGGGGGGACCAAGGAGGGAAAATATAGCAAAAAAGGGCAGATTTTTGAAGAGGTTTGTGTAAATATTTGGTATGGAAGATGTGAATTCAGTAGTACAAATTCAGAGAGAGAATTTACATATTATTCCCAAAGTACAATAACTGGCCTAGACTAGACAGAAATTATTTTTCACAGGAAAATGTGCATTCAATTGAAAACTTCCCCACACGTCCAATAACTATTTCAGATCATGCACCAATAAAAACTAGGATAAATGCAGGGTAATGAAGTAAAAATTAGACACTGGTGCTTCCCTACCTACCTGTTAAAAAGAAAGGAATGTAACTAATGGGTAGTAGAAATTATTTGAGAGTTATTAGGAAAGATAGAATTTTTTTCAGAAATGATAGCTAGTGAGTGGAATATAATAAAAGTGGAGTTTAAAAACATGGTAGAAGTAAAAGAAAAAGATATATGTTTAAGAAGTAACATGAATTATTTATAAGAGCTGGCAAAGGTTAAAGTATTGCAGAATAAGGGGAATCTCACAGAACAAGATGAGGCTCAACTGAAAAGTGCTAAAGAGGAAATTATGGAGTATCTGTATAATATGCATGAGTTTAGAAAGATTGCTGCTAAGCAACTGTTTTTTTTTTTTTGTTTTGTTTTTTTTGTATAATAACTCCAGAGCACAAAAATTTTTAGCACAATGACTTAGTTTACAGAAAGTTGAAAGGGTTATTGTCAAACTTAGGGAGCCTACAATAAGAGAAATAGCCAGAGTGGTATTAGAGATATATCAAAAACTTTGTGAAAATTTGTATAAAGCAGAAAAATGTGGAATTCAGGAAAGAGTCAAGATGAAAACATTTATGGAAGACTTAAGTATGCCAAGCTTAGAGGTAGATGAGGCTCAACAATTAACAGTTCAAATAGGAGGAGATGAGATAAAAATTGTGACACATAAGCAATCTGCAGGAAGGTCTCCAAGAACAGATGGTATTCCTGTTGAAATTTGGCAACTAGGAGGGAAGACAGTGATAAAGATCTGGAAGGATTTATTTAACAGCATTTTGAAAGGAGGGAAAGCACCAACATCCTGAAAGAAAGCTGTGGTGGCTGTAATACCTAAAGATTGTAAAGATCCATTAGACCCAACTTCATATAAACCAGTTACAATTTTAGACCATGATTAAAAAGTGTTACGTCTGCAAAAAAATGGCAAAGGTGTTGCCAAAATTGATAGATATGTATCAGTGTGGTTTTATGGAGGGGAGGCAAACATTTGGCAACAATAGTAGAATAATGATGATTCAAAGGGATGCAGAATGTAAGAAAATAACAATGTTGTTGGTGGGTCTTGATGCAGAGAAAGTATTCTATAGAGTAAGCTGGGATTTTATAAGTATGGCAATGGAAGCATCTGCAAACCCTGATACAATAACAAGGTTAATTAGGAGGCTATATGAGGGATCAGAGACAAGAATTAAAGTGGAAGAGTTCCTCTCTGATAAATTGTGTCTGAACAGAGGAACCTGGCAAGGGTATCCTTTTTCCCCTTTGTTATTTACTTTATGTTTAGAGCCATTGGCAAAGAAAATAAGAGACTCAGAAATTCAAAGATATAATCAGTATGTTAGTCAAGAAAACTTGCCTTTATTTGTAGACAATAATATTTTGTACTGGATAAAAGCAGAAAAGGACATATCAGAGTTGTGCAGCATTTTGAGACAATTTCAACTCTTTTCAGGATATAAAATTAAAAAAGATAAAATGCATTTATTTTATTTATTTATTTCCAGTTTATTTCCAGTTTGATGAATGGGGAAGTCCACTGGCCAAGAGGAGCCAATTTTCAGTGGAGGCATAGGGAGAAAAGCTCCAAAAGCAGTTAACAGAATACAACATAAGTAAAGTATGGAATAAACAGTATACAAAACCATGAATATACAATTTAAAATACAAATACAAAATCAGGGAGTATACGTTTAACAAAAAGACAAATGTTAAAATACAGATAAAGTCAAAAGTACTACAGATAATATAATTAAAAATACAAGTCATTAAGTGTTTTTACAAGTTTAGTGTTTGTTCTAACAATAATGTTAGTGATCAGAGGTGATAGTAGATGAGATTGAAGGGAGGCTTGAAAAAGACAACAGCGTAATTTAGGTAGGAAGGGAGCAGGAACAGTGCCAGTTTGAGGTAAGGTAAGGTAAGAATGGAGGAGAAGTTTGAAATTAGAGTGGTTGTGAGTACAACAGAGGGGGGGGGGAGAATTCCATAGATTAGCTAAGGACTATGACAGAAGTAATTGGCCAGGTGGGCAAAGGGGTTTATAGACTTTAAGGAGGTTTAGGTTTTCAGATCTAAGAGTATGATTGGGGAGGTAAGGGGTTAAGATAGATGAAAGATAGCGGCAGATGGAGGGTTGGAATATGAATTTGTGAGCAGTGGTGAGCTGTACGAATTTCAGGAAATTAGGAAGCTCAAGCCAGTTTAGGGAGTGTAGGGAATGGCAGTGATGAGTAGAGTATTTGGACCCTGTAGAAAAATTACAGACTTTGTTGTAGCAGGCTTTCAGTTTATTTTTTAGGCTAAGTTGGAGATGAGTAAGTAGATGGGCACCATACATAAGACAGGGGAGCAGGTAGGAAGAGACTAGTGTACATCTGCTAGAAGCGGTTAGATAGCAATTTTGTCCATACAGCAGACCTAGTTTTGGTGGAGGTTTTTTATATTATTTTGGATGTGGTTGTCGAATTTTAAATGTTCACCATGGGGTGACTCTGAGTAGTTTGTTGTGAGGTACAATATCGATTAAAGTGTTATTGTGGCTTTTTATTTTAAAGGACCTTTTGTCTATGGTGAAATTTCTCGAAGGAGAGAATATCATGATTTTTGTTTTGTTAGGATTGAGAGCAAGATGGTTGTTTAGCATGCAAGTTTCGGTATTGGAGAAGGCTGCTTGGATTTTTTGAAGGCGTTCAGAGGGAGAGTTTGCTGTACGGGTAATGGTGGAATCATCAGCATACTGTATCAATGTAGCATTATCTATGGATTTGTGAAAGTTATTAATGAAAATATTGAAAAGTAAAGGACCGAGAATAGAACCTTGGAGGACACCTGAGGGATTATTGAGAAAGGATCAAGTGGAATTTTTCCATTTAACAGCTTGTTGTCTATTAGAGAGATAGTTTGTAAACCAGGCTATGGAGGAAGGAGAGCAACTGAGGGAAAAAAGTTGAGATAAGAGAAGAAGACGTGAGACAGTGTCAAAGGCTTGGAGAGATCTAAGTAAAGACTGGATATGATTTTCCCAGAGTCACAAGCACGATTAATGGTGTCAAGGAAGAACAGAAGAGCAGTGCTAGTGCTGTGGCCAGGCCTGAAACCATGTTTTGTTGGGGTAAGAAGATGATTGTGTGTTAGGTATGGCAAGAGTTGGTGATGAAGGCACTTTTTGAGGATTTTAGAAAGAGGGGAAAGAATAACTATAGGACGGAAGTTAGTAGTGTCTGTGTTATTGCCACCTTTGTGGAGAGGTGTGACAAAAGCTTTCTTCCAGAGTGAGGGGACATAGGATTTTTGGATGAACCTGTTGATATGAATGGAAATGGGGAGGGCAATGCTGTCTGCAGCCATCTTAAGGAAGGATGGAGGCAGATTATCAGAAGCGTAGGAGCAAGGCTTTAGTTTAAGGAGAAGCTTTTTATGCTGCTGGTGGAGATAGGTTTAAGACTGAAAGGTGGATTGTTAGAGGGAAAAGCAGTGGATGGGAGACTATGAGGGAGGAAGATGGGAAGGTTTGTGGTTAGTCTGGCTATGCAGTCAACAAAAAAGGTGTTGAAATTAGATGCAATTTCATGGTCTGGGGAGTTTGGGTTAGGGCACGGATTGTCTTTTATACCATGGTTTAGAAGGGAGGAATTGCAATTCCAGTACTTTTTGGGATTAGAATTATGTTCTGATTGGAGTTTGGAGTAATAAGATTTATGGTCTTTAGTTATTAGTTTCTTCACTGAGTTGCAGAGTTGTTTGAAATTGATTAGAGAATTTAACATTTTTTTTTTTTTTTTTTGGTATTGCTTCCAACACTTGTCTCTGAGGTGCATTTGTTTTCTGGTTTCTTTAGATACTCCAGTTTCTCTAGATTCTTTAGAAACCAGACAGGCAAGCAGTGGAAAACTATCAGTGAAGACCTCGGGGGGGGGTATAATAATACAAACTCTACCTGTAAAGTGAAGGGGAGATGAGAAAGTAAAGTTTAGTAAGGCTGGGAGTGCGTCTTCACATTGACTTGCTTATTAGTAGCCAGTGTGTGCACAGATTAGAGCAAGGCAATACATTGGCAATGAAGGGGAATCTATAGAGATGTAAATAAACAGGTGGGGCCCAAGTTTTACAAAACTAAGGCAAACAGCACTGAAAGGGCTGCTTGAGGGTTATTTTTAATCACAGAGAATAGGAAGGATTTGAATTAAGTGTATACTGTCTAGTGGACAGTTAGAATTACTGCACAAGCTGGGGGAGGACACCAGGCTCAAACAGTCAGTATTATTAGCACATTGAGAACTATTAAGTTACACTGTTAATGTTAAAGCTTCACTATCATAACACATACATTTAGAATGCATAAAAAAGGCTATAGCTATAAATGATATATCCATGCAAGGACTGGTTCAGCAATACCTACATTTATGGGGACACAATAAAATGAAGTATTTAAGGGTATGGATTAAAAGGCTTATGTTATAACAACTAAGGGTATGAGGGAAGAGACTAAACAATAGATAATGCAAAGACTGAGAAGCTGGAAAGATATGTGGGAAGAAACTAAACAAAAGATAATGCAAAGACTGAGAAGCTGGAATTTCTGGTTTATGGCTAAGGATACCAAGATACATGCAGTGAAGATGTTTTTCATCCCTTTAGTTTTATACATTGGTCAGGCATATTTTTATCAACTAGAGAAATTGTGGACAATAAGAAATACAGTCTTGAAGGCGTTTATCTGGGAGGGGAAGAGGGCAAGGGTTAAGCGGGATAAATTATCATTCCACTAAAACAAGGTGGTTTGGATTATCTGATTTGAAGGAATATTTTAGAGCTGCATAGTTATGGCTCATACATATAACACAAACAGAAAACTATAACTCAAAGTGGAAAATGATAGTGGTGAAAAAGGGAAGAATTTCAAGAAATAAGGAGAATGTATACACTTTTGGATGCAGAGCCTTAAGGAGAATAACAACAGTCATACAGAATATTACATCCATAAAGTAGAAGTATTCTGAAAACTAAGCCAAAATGAGAATGG
The DNA here is from genome assembly GCF_019279795.1 of Protopterus annectens. Classification (NCBI taxonomy): domain Eukaryota; kingdom Metazoa; phylum Chordata; order Ceratodontiformes; family Protopteridae; genus Protopterus; species Protopterus annectens. The sequence continues at coordinate 141,941,352 of NC_056734.1, read as the reverse complement.
AGAAAGGAGATTCTGCCAGTAGGAATGATTACAATTAGGGGTACGGAGGGGGCTGGAATTTACTGGAGAAAACTGGCAAAGGAAACAAGGTACTGGAAGCAAATAACTAGAGGTAAAGGTAATAGAATGAGAAGAGGCCAAGAAGATTATTTACATTGTAGGCTAGAGACTACCTTCCATCCCACGAATTGATATCAGAGTATAAGCAAAGATAAAGGAATATGTGGATCCTAAGTGAAAGACCTGCTCTGGTAGAGTTTTTAGTTAAAGCTAGAACAGAAGCTGCTGTTAAAAAGGGATAATTAGCAGGGCATAGAAAATATTGCGTGATAAATATAGGAATCAATTACAAGTACACCTTTAACTAATTAGTGCTTACAGCATTGCATACTATTTGTGTAACAGTAAGGAGTTTCAGTGGATTTCAAAAACATACATTATGTCGCCACCCTTCCTACCCACTCCAGCATTTACATTTTCTGATACGATCACTTACAGTGTCATTTCCAGTTGCAGATCAAACTTAATGACTGTATGGGCAGTTGAAACAAATAGGAAACTGATAGCTAGGACCATTCTTTTAGGTAAACACAGCCTTCTGTTGATTCACATCTGCAGCCTTCTCAAAGAACATGAAATCAATGAGGAAGCAGGCTCCTAACAGGAGTGTCTTCACCTTCTCATCAAGATCCATAGGAAACTGGATCCCAAAATTATCCATGTCTGTAAAAACCTCCTTCACAAGTCTACTCCATTGTTTGGTGATCATCTAGTGATGAATGTGATATGCAATGGGAAATGATACTCTAAGTGATCCTGTCAGAAAATGTAAACATTGGACTGGGCAGGAAGGATGGTGACATGCTGTATACTTTTGAAATCATCTGAAGCTCTTGACTGTTACATAAATATTGTGCAGTAACTATAGGAATCAATTAGAGGAGGTTAGAAAAGACTGGGAAGAGAGCCTGGAAAACAATTTACAAGGGAAGAATGGGAGGACACTTGTGGCTCCGAAGTATACAACAAAGCCTAGAAGGTATGGGATTTTTGCTTGGAAGCATTTGCATGGGTATTTTTATACCCCAAGCAGTCCCCTCGGGTGGAAAGCAAATGTTGGAAGTATGATGGGGAAGGAAGAGGTGAATGGGACCATAAGATCTGAGAGTATATTAAGCTGGCAGACTTCAAAAAAATCCTCATAAAGTACTCTGTCAGAAATACTGGCTGAACAAATGGATGTAACTAAGGAAATGATTCTTTTGAGATGGGATCAGAATTGTCTAGACATAGTAAGGCCTTGATAAGTTTAATTCTGGGAGCTGCGAAAAAGCAGATACTTGAAAATGCAAATCAAAGTCTAAACCAACTCTATTTGAAGTATTGAATATGAGATAAAAGAAATGGAAGTGGAATCTTAAGAAAAGGGTAGGAGCAAATTATTTAGAAATAAATGGGAACTGTGGAAACAATATATGCAGAATAATGATCTGGAGGAGGAGTGAGGTTTAAGGGAAGGCAGGAAGAGAGCAATTTATGTAAAGTTGGACTAATGATAGTTATACAAAAGAATGTATGTGATGTATAATGTATGTAACTAGAAACATGTTAATACATTTTGTTTTCTTTTATATAAATGTAAGCTTGCCTAGTGATAATTCACTAAAAGTGTTAAAAAGGAAAAGTGTGATGACTGGCAGAAAACCTCCAGATATCTACGGTACTGAAGAAAGAATGCCATAAACTTAATCAAGCCACCAGTATTCAAGAACCAAATGAAATAATCATAAATAGCACTGCTACATGCAGCTGCGTGTATATCATCATTAGTGCAATGCAGGAAGGCCTACCTCAAATGAATGTTTAGACATGATTCACAGCAATCTTATTTCTGATGGAGAAGAAGCAGTTAACATCATGAATGTGTCAGTAGTAACTTAGAACAGGCATGAGCAGCACAGTGTCTCAGCGGTTAGCATGCTGCCTCACAGGTGCTTTGTTCTCCAGTTCTCAACTAGGACCTTCTATCTGGAGTCTGCACATCCTCCTTGTGTTCATGTGGGTTTTTAGTGGGTGCTCTGGCTTTCAACCACATCCCAAAGGCATGCAGTAAATGAATTTGTGATCATAACTGGTGTAAGCATGTTTGGGTATCCCATGATAGACTGGCATAGACGGGCATCCTATCTAGAACTAGTTTTCCTTGTTTATGCTCACTGAGTGCTGGACTCATAGGTTCATAGAAGTTAGAAGCCAACTGAGCTACAAGGCCATTTCTGCCTTGGTAAAAATGTTAGGGAAAAATACTTTAAAAAGACCAAAATCATAGGGTTCAGTTCAGGTATCTTTATTCTTGCGCAAGGAGACAAAAATGCAGTTACAGAGTTTGTCTGACTAAATCAGGAAGTGTCACAGTTATTATACCTTTCTTTCAAGACATTGCCCACTACGACTGACGTAGCAGATCACCAGTTCATAATTCTGTTATTTTACAAATATTTTTCATGTTTCTAGCTGACTCTTCAAAGTTTAAAAAAGATTTTTCAGTAAACAGGATGGCCTTGATGACCACTGGTCAATTATAACTTTCTTACTATGTGATGTTACAAGTCTAGGTATCATGGCTAATTTAAGCACAATGCAAGTACAGATTTCTGAAGCAGTTTATTGTTCTTTATATCTAACTATCTTGCAGCTTGTGCACTTTTTCATCAACTCGAACAGAGCTTATTGTCTATAATGAATGGATCTACAGAAATTATTATTATTCTCCTTTTAATTTCCTGACCTAGCAGAAATCACATGCTTCCCAGTACATTTCCAAGGCATAAACATGTATTTTTTCTGTGCTAGCAAACTAGGTCAGAGTGCATCTTGCAGTGTCAGAAAGCACAATTTCAGAAAAGCATATTTTCAGTTTCAAATAAAACTAATGCTGCATATAGAATAAAAATGTGTTAATCTTCCCTTATTAAAATAAGCATTGCACACATATGTTAATACATATTTTTCTAACAAAAACCCACCCTTACAGTTACAAAAATGCTCTCTAGTCTTTCAAAGACAGATTAGTGACTTTTTACATTGAAAAAAATGAAAAGGGGGGTCAGTTACTTGAATCTGAGAAGCCCTCACCTTTAGCCCACCCACCACTTGTAAACAGTTTGTTGACTGGATATACACTTGAAAGGTCTGATTGTGATAACATCTACAGCCATATGATGCACTTCAGCTTTGCTCCACACAGGCAACAGGCACACAGTAAGTTCATACAAAATCACATTAGTCACGCAAAGCCAGAATAATCAACAAACAATATCACTTAGTTGTTTCCTTCACCAACAGCACCAGCAATTATAGTTACTTTGCTGTTTGAATACATCTTAGTCAGAATGACTCTTATAAAATAAAAAATAAATAAATAAGATAAGGTCCACACAGTAATGTATTCCAAATCTGTTTGCCCTGCAAAGTCTTTCACTGCCCATATCTAGCTGTGTTCCAGGATTTAAAAAAAACTGCCTCACAGTATCACACACTGCAGATGCTCTTTTCCACAATCATCTTCTTTACAAAATATTTGCAGTTTTTTTTTGCTTCTTGCCATCCCATGAGCTACCTAATCATGGGATGGCAAGGAGCAGAAAGCTCTGCAGACTGATTTATTAGGCCCCCCCCCCCACTTACTCATATGGTGCCACAACTTTGAAAATGGGTGGTGAGGGACATTTATTTATCTAGTTATTCATTTGCTTTAAATAGAAGATGCTGCCACTTTATTTAAATAAAAATAAATAAATGGCAAAAAGGCATCCCATGCTGGATGGTGCCCTAGGTGGCTTTCTAGTTTGCCTATCTGTAAGGCTAGCCACGGACTGTTACAGCAAGTCTCATGTAGAGTTCTTACTCTCCTACTCACTGCAGACTATACCACTTACAATTATGCTTGCTCCTTTTTATTACTTATTGCTAAGGACTTATAATTTTATTACAAATTATATCTAATCTGAAAACAGTACGATGAGCTGTACACACATCTAAGTACCAAAATATATCCGATTACAAAAACAAAGAACTGAATAAATGGAATAATTTAAAGCCTCTGTCTGAACAGTTCAGACCTTCAACATGCACACCAGCACTAAATCCAATCAATGGGTAAAAGGGAGGGGGCACTCTGAGTCTCAGTGCATTATTTGATGTCTAAGTAAGCAAAGAAATTCAGCCCTCAAATGTGAATATAATCTAAGTATCCTATATATTCTGTAATTGTGCCCTGGTCCTCAGGGGCAATATAATAATTCAGTGATGGATGTCCCACCACAAAAAAATGTAATTATATAAACATAGGAGAGTGGTCTTGCTAGCAACCATCTTTTGAAGAAATACAGTAACAAAATTGTGGAGTTTTTTCCCCTTTATCACTTTCCCTTAACCTGAAATGAAAGGATAAATGAATAAATAAATAACTTAGTAAAGCAGTGGGGGTGACAGTTCCTCTGGCACTCTTCCTGCCCTTCTACTCCTGTCCCATTTCCAGCCATCCCTCAGTAATTTACCCACCTTCCCTTTTTTGTAAAAGCAATAAAAACAGATTTCCGTATTATAATAATAATAATAATAATAATAATAATAATAATAATAACAACAGTAATACCCTTCCTTCCCTCCAGCTTTTATAGCCTATGATTATCTTTCTTTGTTTACTTCTATTTGCTGTTCTCTCCTATCTACCCCATTCTCTCATCACTTACATTCTGAACAGGATTACAACTGTGCTCTGTAAATACACACTTTCTTTGATTTCTTATGCTGGCTGCTATGCCCAGCTGTGCTGACCAGGCGCTGTCTACAAGTTCATGGCAGTACATTGCATGCACGGGCATAAATTAATTTGGCCATGCTCACTGTTGCAGTGCTGCTCCTGTTATCATACATCTCAACTATCCCTGATTTTGCCAAACATCCATGATTTTCTGCCTTAAATGGTTTTAACATAGCGAGACAGCCTTGAAAAAAGCAACGGAGAAAGGAAGGTCTTCGTTGCTTTTTTTAAAGCTGTCTCGCTATGTTAAACTCCTTTAACATAGCGAGACAGTTTCTAAAAACAAAGGAGATCTTGCGTTCTCCATTGCTGTAAAAAAAAAAAAAAGACTTATACTAATGGAAAAAGTTTGGGCAACCGGACCTTTTTCCATTAGTATAAGTCTTTGATTTACAACGTGCACGCTGACCAATCAGCGTGGACATTTTGGAATATTAATGGAGGGTCATTGTATAATGTAGAATATACAACACCAGTAATGTCACAGCATGACAGACCAATGAGTCCTCAGACTAAGGATAAACAGGTGGAGTAGTTGGCATCTGAAGACTTGCTACATGATGATGTTCTAGAGCCTTCTGCAGGAAACTGATACAAAAGCTCAGTTAAAATTGTGCAACAAAGGAAGGAGCAGGAAACTGTGGCAACTCTGACATAAGCCATGCTGCAGAGTGAAGGGCCAATGAGCTCTCATATGAAGGAGCAGCTGGTGATGTAGGATGCATTTGAAGAGGATATGTCACAGGAAGATGTTCTGGAACTTTCTGTAGAATGCCTGCAGGAAATGAAGAGCAAAGAATGTGCTCTCAGTTTAGAAGAAAATGCTTTAACACAGATGGATAGACATATTAAGATAGATGAAAAAAGAGATTACAGAAAATAAATAAGACCCAAAATGTCGGAAGTCTGATAAAACAGATGAACACAGTAATCAAGACTATTAGGAGAAATTTGTGTAATGTAATAGCAGTAAACTGGATATATTACTGTGCAGCCAAATTAATAACAGATAAAGTCTTACCAGAAAAATACGAGACAATAAGGGAAAGGAAGGGAAGAAATAAAATGCCACTATGAAGCACTGAATAGAGAAAACTATAAAGCAATTAAGACAAGAAGTGTCACTGATATAATAATGTAGATGGGGGAACAGATCAACAAAAATACTTAGAAAGATAGACATATGGGGGAATTCAATAAAGCCTACATGGACTAATTTTCAGTGAAGGCATAGTGCAGAGCTTACATGGAAGTAAGCAGCCATGCGATCCAGTAAACAGACTGGAGGGGCGTGCATGAGCATGCCAACATGGAAGTGTCCATGACATGCAAATCACCTCATAAGCAGGTGACTTGCATGCAAATGAGGGTGTAGAGTGATCCAGCAAGCAAATAAGCAGTTGTGCAGATCCTGTGTTGGTGTTCAAAGTGTACATGGAAAAATTCAGTATACATGAAATTAAAAAGTGAACAGGGGCAGTAGAAGCCCAGTTAGAAGGTCAGAAATAGCAAAGCAAACACAGATATGTGCAAAACTATCCCCTGTGTGTCCAAAAAGTAATGGAAAAACATGTAAATATTTTTTAATACCCATATTATGTTTGCATGGTGCACAGCAGTGCACAAACATGCCATTATGCAAAAAAAAATTTGAAAAGTGTAAAAACAAAAAAAACAAAATATGAGACAATAATGCATTATAGGGCCTTGCATGGAGTATGTATAATGGTAGATGTCTGTGAATGCTAAGAAGGCAGGTCCTGGAATAGTGTAGCATCCAGGTTGTGTGCACGGATCTGTATGCAAGTAAGCTGTGGTTACTGAATAGCAAAAATGGGTACCCATATCCACAGATCAAACCAGTGTAACCCCAGAACCATGTTGATATCCACAGAAGAGGTAGCTGATATCAAAAGGGGCTGTGTCTCTATTTCTTTAAGCACATTGCAGCTCAGCAGCGCCTGTTTGCGCAATGCACCACTGAGCTCAGCAGGGGCAGTCTCCAGTGCTGCTAAGCTTTGTTTAGCTTTGGGACACGTGTTTAAGCTGGTTTGAGCATGTTTGGAAGGGGCACCACTGTGCTGAGCATGCCTGTTCATGGGGATGTGTCTATTGACTGCTGAGCATTGTTTATACCTGTGGTGTGGGTTTGTGCACTGTGTCACAGTGCTTAGCAAGGAAGGCTATCAAAAAAAGAAAAACAAAATGAAATTGGCTGAGAAAGCCAATTATATATAAATTACTGATGACCACTGTGCCACATAAACTGGGCCATTCTAACCCCTCAATGATGTACTTGGCAGGTGAAATGCATCATAGATAGCTGATCACATAGGCTGCATCTGCAGCAGAGCACTATAAAGTATGCATACACCCTACAATCTGATTTCCCCCCATACTCTGCACCATTGGAGTACAGACTTGGGAATTTTAACTGAGAGAATGCTAGGGGCTGCTGCAGCTCTGCTACAACTGTATTGTTAGATGCTGAGCTCAGTGCTGATGCTGCTGCTGACTATAGGACTAGACTGAGAAGGAGAAGAGTGTTCAGGCCCAGAGTAAACTTCCAGGGGCTACATGAGCTGGAGATTGTAGAGCACTACAGGGTAGACAGGGACATACTACAAGAACTCACCGAGCTCTGCTGCCCTCAAATCAGACCCAGAGCCAACAGAGGGGAACCCATCACAGTGGAAACAAAGGTATGTGTAGCCCTTAGGATACTAGCTGCATGTATTTTTTGAAGACCAACTGGGGACATGATGGGGGTCTCACAGGTATCAGCATCCAGGGTTCTCCACCAGTTACTGGATACCATGCAAACTTATGCCAGTGAGCAAATTTATTTACCCTGCACCCCTAAGTAGCAGGCTGGCAATATCCATCTCTTCTACCGTGAATCATACTGCCCTGCCGTACTGGGAACCATATATTGCATTCATGTCCACATCAAAGCACCCCACCAGTGAGGAGAGGAAAGTCTATGTTAATTGCAAGTGGTATCATTCCATCAACTGCCAGGTCATGTGCAATGCCCAGGGCATTATCATGAATGTGTGTGCTGGCAGCCTTTGCAGTTTTCACAACTCCCATATTTGGCATGCATCACAGCTGTACCAAATGTTTGCCAGTGGGGACATACAGTACGGCCATACGGCCATCTACTGGGGGATGCTGGCTATGCACTAGAACCATGGATGATGACACCCATCACAAATGCAAGCACACCTACCAAAGAATGCCATAATGAGGCACATGCACAAACTAGGAACATCATAAAGCATGTGTTCGGGCTGCTGAAGTCACGGTTCCAGTGCCCCAGTATATCTGGTAGAGCCCTTCAGTATTCTCCAGCCACATGTGCACAGATGCTCACAGTATGTGCCATGCTACACAATATGACCCTGCTGAAACAGTTGCAGTAGGATCACCACAGTGAAGGGACACACAGCCCCCCACCCATGCCTGGATCCCCACAGCCACACCAAAAGGGGAGAAGCCCCATGAGGCTGTCCCTGTAGGCAAACGTAGGTGTTCCCAGTATGCCCTGGGCTTGGCCAAGAGGCAACATATAGCACATGCACTGGCAACCTAAAGTCCTAGGGACTGACACCTTACTCCGACTTGCATACATAGTAAAAAGATGCCAGCCACACCACACAACCTGTACCTAACCATGTATTGGCTGTGTATGCATACATCAGACAGAGACAGCCCTGAAATACAGGTCTCCCAACTGCTGCATTTGCAAGGTAAGTCACTCTCCTGTACAATACATGTACGGGGTACTAGACTATGGTAGCATAAGTATGGACTTACTGGATGTATGCAAGAGAATAGAGTGCACTACTGGGCAACTTGCAGGGATCTAACAGCCACTTGGGAGAATAGGTACTCTGTCAAATACTGAGTGCCCCATAATATTTGTTAGGCCACATGGCTGGAAACCCCACTGCATTATGCAAGGGAAATGCCAAACAGTGGGGGTCATAGGACAGATGCACAACTGTCAATGCCAGAGTCCCTTACCCCAGTACATCTGTGTTCCCATACAACTGCAGTAACAGGGTATGTTTGCAAGGATATATCAGGAGACCACAAATTTCCAGGGCTGTGACATGCAACCTGGCCACATATTTTACCCACAAAATGCAGGGGTTAGTGTATGTCTGTATGCTGTTGATAGTGTGAGAAATTAAACCACTCTGGTGGGTGGTGTGGCTCATTGGGCTAAGGACATTAGTATGGGTGATGCTGCTGATGGTTCAAAGCTGGCAGCATCTACAACTTTTGCATGTGAATTAGTCATATGGTAGGAGTCCCACAGACTGTCATTATGCCACAATCTGTTACTGCAAGACAACTGGAAAAAGCTAGAGAAAATGGGGGAAACAGAGGGCCAAACCTACAGGCAGACATTATACATGGTCTGAGTAACCTAGTGGCTAGTATAACAGCAGGTTGCAACAGGTCAGATTAGCTGCAGGATGTACAAGCCATTATTTAAATATCTCAGTAGTTACAACACTTCAGTGCCTGCATTTTACAGTAATGTACCAGAAAATCACAACTGTATGAGGAACAGAACAGACATATGTAGCAATAGGCCAGACATTCTGCAAAAACATGTACAGGGAGAGGTATGCAAACTGTCACCCTGTATGTGGTGTTACAGCATGTACCACAGTCATATCAAACCACTCAACCTCTTACAGCAACAAATCTGGCCAAAGCCATGAATATAAGTGGGACAAAGGCCCCAAAATAGAGGCAAGTGTTAAATACTGCACTTACAAGCATAAAGAATTGATAGGATAACAGGTCTTGCATTACCATGAATCTCCTGAAGTGTCTGCAGTCTGAATCTCAAATGTCTGTCATTATTTCCTAACATCACTCTTTAATGATTTGCCACTAATGTGCCAGAAAACTACAATGTTATGTAACACAGACCAAAGACGTGAGGCAAATGTCTGGACATTCTGTGCACATCTGTACAGTTGATATGTATGACTTACATATTATGTTCAGCAAACATTCAGGGAATGCCCGGGACAAAATATCAGGGAGGTGCTGGAGTGGGGAAACAGGTGCAGCAGCCAATGGTCTGCAGCAAACAAAATCCTGGACTGGAGCACAGGTAGTTCTAGCCTGGAGTCACCATCTAAGTACTGACAGTCACACTGAGCATGTTCCTACACTTAGCTAACTTGAGCCCATGTCTCTTGCCTCTTCCACCCAAAGAACAGCTATGTGAAAATATGTCTTTGCATACAGACAGCTATGTATGTCTCCTCCTATCCCCCACACACATGATTACCCTAACTATCAGTATGTGGCACATACACACACACACACACACACACACACACACATATATATATATATATATATATATATATATATATATATATATATATATGTTAACAAGATATGTGTATGTATATATATATATATATATATATATATATATATATATATATATATATATAGCTTAATAATGTGTGGACTGATATAGTCTCTCCACACATATCTGCATAACACATTTGCATAACATACACACACAGCAAGAGTAACGCTGACATCCCTGTTATACACATGTATATATAATGTACGGATTTCCCCACTTACACACAGAATGCTGGGGTTATCTGCACCTACACATCACAAGAGTTGTCTGATGGTAACAGACCAAGGCCACAAAAGGACATAATCCATACACCCACAGAACCCTGTTCCTGTGGAATGTCACCCTGTAGACAGACAACGGTGAGCAGGTGGTGTAATGTGCAATGGTTGTAATGCAGGCCTTGGACAGGCATATTGTCCATGGCCAATTGTCCACCTACCAAACTGCAGCTAGCCAGACATAGCCGTACTGGGAACTGTGCACACATAGCAGGGGTATTAACAGGTATCCCACTCCTACAACACTAGAGACGATAACAGCAGCATGCTGCAGCATTCTGCAGACCACACATGCTGTGTAATACTAGGCCACTTTGCATAGGCCACAAGTACTGTGGCTGCATCCACAGATACAACAGACATAACCTGTGGTGCATGCAATAAGTACTACAAGCTATAGTGAGTACAAATAGATAGATAGGGGTTCTAATCTCACAACAAGTAACTGTGTGTCTGTGTGTGTATTCAGAGATATCCCATGCAGCAGTAAAGACATACCCATCTGGCCTACGTCTGTGCAATGGTTATTCATTTAATGGCCCTGTGACTAGCTGCTTTCCTCAACAATGGCCTCCTTTACAAAGCCTGCTGATGTCATCCACCTTAACAGCACTGACCGACAGTTGAATTTCAAGTAATCTCTGTGGTGCATGCAATAAGTACTGCAAGCTGTAGTGACTACTACTAAATAGGTAGGGGTTCTAATCTCCCACCAGCTGTCCATGTGTGGTTACAGATATATCACTATGGACATGCCCATATGGGCTATTTTTGTGCAATGGCTATGCATTTTACAGCCATGTGACAAGCTCCAGATCCTGTATATGAATCACTTTCTGCTACTACCTAGGTTTGTACAGTCAGAAAACCCAAGTGACATGTATAAAGGGTATAAGACCCTCTCACAAAGTTTGAGTGCATAATTATGCCGGCTGTCCCCATTGTCCAAGACATGACCTTCTACACATATGCACCTAGGGAACCATGCACGAATACTGCCGTACCTTGCTGATGTCATATTTCTGCTGTGCTGCCATGCCTTCCTGTGCTGCTGTACTGTCATCATGTCTCCATAGAATAACCACTCAACTCCCTGAAACAGAAACATACACAGGTCCATGATACACCTGTCATTCTGTCACACTACCACCAGTCTAACATCATGTACCTAAGATACACAAGGTTTGCTGTGTATTCATGACACAAGCCAGCACACAGTACCCATCATGGTTGCAATGGCATAACAATACTGCACTACACAACTACATTGAAAGTAATATAGTCACCCTGTGCATCAGACACATATTTGCATGTCCCTGCATCAATGGCACAGATGGCAGGGATGTGGCACAGATATCATTACATGCACAGGGTGTGGTGTAAAGGTGCCAAAGGCCTAGGCTGTGCCATACAGTTGGCAGCATGTGTGTGAGTCAAGAAGGGATGCTGGTCAGATATGCCATGGATAGGTGCCATGTGTGTCTGTTGGTGACCTACATGTGACAGTGACGTTTTAGGGTGTGCGTGTAAACAGTCAACCCCAGTGCTAGCCCTACACATGTATATGTTGGACAGCTGTGGACTGTATATGGCAGAGTGGACAGTTCACCATCTCCAGCCACAAACATGTGAACCTGCTCTGTCAGGAGTGGCACTAGCACCACCACAACCAAGGTCGGATGTGGTGCTGGTACCTGATAGTGACTGCTGTCAGCTGGGCCCATGTCCTCCACGGGACCACCCAGGACAACATGCCAATGGCCTGCCACATTGTGATGTGGACAGCACACTTCCTTCTGTAGCACTGGAGGTACTGCCACTACAGGAGCATGAGTGTGCATAGACACGTGGCCTCTCAGTAGATGGTGTTGTTGACCTATGTCTACATGCCCGATGCCATACCCCAACCAGATGTTCCAGCACAATGTGCTGGCAAAGACAGACACTGTCTCAGCACACTGTCTGTCCACTACATCAGTGAAATAATCCATGGCATTACCAATGCGGTGGAGGCAGTCACAGATGTCAAACTGTGCTGCATCCATGACCCTGAGCATCCATCTGGAATTGCATTCTGTACATGCCTGTGCCTCCATGACTGCCCAAAACATGCAGCAAGTGACCCATGATGTGACACCTGTGACAGGAGGTGGATGGACAGCAGTCCCCCTTCAAGCACCCCTGCCAATCTGCCTGTGTGGGACCTCACCAGCTGTCTGGCTATGGTCAATGTCTACACTCACTGATGCCATAGTTGTCACACTGTCCTGTTCAATGTCAATACCATGTGACTGTCCAATATCTGTAGCCTCTGGGACTGGGTATGTGTAGACATAATGACTGTGTGAGGGGACAATGGAGGCACAAGAGGGATGTCAACATCTGGGACAGATTCAGCCCCTGACAACCCCACATGTGCCTCACTATGGCCACCATCTTCATCATCATCAGAGCCCGATGGGGCACTGACATCAGGTAGTGAGGGAGACAGACTCCACCCCCTGTTCACCTGTGAGGAGGAAAACAAAATCAGTACATTATTACCTGCACTATTATGTATGGTAATCCACACAGATTCATACAGATGAGGAACCACAACTGCATTACCGGTCACATATCTTCTCATCACTGATCTCAAGCACAACACACAAACACACAATAGCATACACAGACAAGTCAGGTCCTTTCTAACATGCACTTCAGTTACATCCAGTGAATGTTGCCAGTACACTACACCTGTGGAGTATGCAATATGACAGTGTATGTGATAACACTGCACATAATACCTAGTACACCTATCCTGAGAATGATATGCCTGCTGTAGTATCACTGCCGCAGGTATGTACCATCTCCCTATAGTGAGTGAACAGGCATCCTGGAGTCATTGCCTCCTGTATAGCAGGCTGCATATATCTTCATGACTATAACTGCAAATGTGTTAGTGTTTGCACAAATACACAGCTGTGATTATCCATTGTATGCACTGTAGTGAACTGCTCCGATATGGAACATGCAACTATTCCACTATGGCTAATCATAACAGTTGTGCATTGGGCTAAATGGCAATCTGTAATGTTCATATGGTATATATAAGTGGTAAAATAATGGTATCACACTTACCAGGTACAGAACCACAGACTCTGGCCACACCTGACATACCTATGAAAATGTGAGGGAGAGGGATTGTTAGCAATACCAAATATTGCATTGTTAGATGGTAATATGTGCATATGTCCATATGTACAGTAGCTAATGTGATACTGCCTACATTGCTGAAATTCTGGGTATGTGTGCCTAACTGTGCATTAAAACAACCCCTCAATGCAGATAGACCTGACACCCATATACTGGTATGCAGACCCTGCCTCAGTGATTGATACAGTATTACACTGGTGAACAAAGTAACCTTACCTGGATGCTCCTCTGATGTGGACACTGTGGTACCCGCCTCCAGAATGTATGGGGTGATGAATGCCTGGGAGCTAGTGGTTGATTCTAGGTTTGGCAGGAATTTCTCTGTAGCTGTGAGTGGTTGTTCTGTTGCAGGCCATCAACCAGTGGCAGCACGATCCCTGGCCACAGCAGCTGTCCTTTGACATGCAGCATTGGGCATATCTGTGGCCCTGTGTCTGACCTGCTCATAGGTCCTGTCCTGATGTCCACTTTAGTTAACTTCCCTGACAAGGTCACCCTACAATCCTGCATGCTGGTCACAATGTTGGTGATCCCTTGAAAGCAGAATGCGATGATGTAGTCTGAGGCCATCCAGTATTCTCAGCAACTGTGAATATGGGATGCCTCCTGTGAAACATTGTTCCTGAAAGACTACAAGAGGGGCACACATTACAGGACCAGATAGATGGACATCCACTATTTACAGACCCTGCACAACCAAAACTGCCTGCACTATCCACCACTCCCTCACACATCATATCCTACAGACTATCAATACACTACATGTGTGGCTATCACCAAAATAATAGCTATACTGGGTACATCCATGTGTGTCGTGACAGATTATCCTTTATGTCTCTACCCCCTTCACTGCAGTCTACTGTGGTGTTTCCCCTATGGGCAAGCTCCCACTAATATGTCATGCAGCCACTGTTGGACAAATAGCTGTATGATATTACAACTATATGGGGACAGTCCAGCAACATTAGTGTGCCACAGTGACAGACAGCAATGCAAATCTGCTGTAGTATATGTTCTTTGTGGGCATCCCACCTCCCTGCTACACAGATGTTTGCGGACTTTGAACATGTGCCTTATGAATGTGCTCCTTTTGGCACAAACATGTGGATGTCTGACAAATGGTTGGCCATTCATTGGGAATAGGGAATTTGGCACATGCCACATGTCTCAGAAAACACTTAAGCTATGGTAATATCTGTTAGTGTATTCATAGTTTTACGTTGTATGGCCAATATGTATCCCTGTTATTGAGTTTGAGCCTGTGTCCCCCATTACTTATGGCTATGACTGAATCCTGCTGTAGGGGTTGACAGGTATGTTAGCCATAGCTCTCAACCAAAGAGGGACAAATGTCAACAAAACAGTGACCTAGCCAGGGTACATCAGGGACAGTCAGGGACACCTGTAGAATGCCATCTCTATTTATGTGTTGCATTGACAGACTGAGAGGTTGTGAATGACAGTACATCATTTGATGTTACAAGTGTGTACACCCTTACTTAGTGTCACTATGTCTAACACAGATTCCACTAGCTTTCCTACAACAGCTGAGCTGACCATTGTAGGAGGGAGTAACAGGGGCAGATCTGGGGTGTGACTCAAAGCAGGGACAGTTGAGAGGCATGTCTGTAGCTGTTGGACAGCAGAGTATCACCAACATGTCAATACCATAGATGTCTGACAGGCCTACTGTTGTAATCCCTATTCCCCATACCTCCATCCTACCATCTCCATCCCATTATATGGGGACATCTATCACATACCTGGTAGAGAGAAGTACTCCTTGTTTGAAGTGTTCCTCTGCAAATACCTTGCAAATCTGTTGTCTGTGTGAACAATGCAACATACAGACCTGTTCCCATAGGTAGTTGCTTGTCTTTTGTAGGTAATGCTCATCAACATGTAATTGCCTGTGCACCAGTCTGTGGCTCAGACTTGCTAATTTCATCCAAAACAGCTAGGTTGCACTTTCATTAGCCAATGACATGGCACCACAGTGCAATATTTAAGGCCTTCATGTAGGCCTTGGCCCCTTTCTTACTCTTTGAGATTGACATTAGTGAGGTGTGGCGACTACAGCATCACAGAGGGTACACATGTTTGTACCAAAAAGAAGACATTCATGAGGTGCATACTGTCCACTATTGAGATTTCTGAGGTGTGTCCACAGTTTTGCATGATATGTTTGGTCATTGTCCCATGACATTGTGATTATCTGGCAGTTCAGTGGTAAACATTGTGGGTTGAGATCAGTAAGGAGAGGGAGATATGTGAATGTCAGATGTCATACCCATCAGGCTATGCATGCTGATGCAGTAGCTGCTATACTATCAGCTCACTATCTTTGTAGGGGCAAACTGTAAAACATGTCCCTGTCACTGGACCTTTGGCCCCCACCCTTTACATATGGTTGTGCCTGGATCCCTTGTTCTGTGGTGTTGTAAGGTATGGTAGGTCTGTAGCAGCTAACTTAACATACATCTGCGTATGTTCCAGGCCGCAGCTGCTGCTGCAGCCTAGGGACATAGGGGGAGTGTGAATTCTTTAGAGGACAGCAAGCCATATGTGTAACTGAGGCAGCAGCATCAGCTGTGTCATCACAGCAGAGCCAGGGTAAGGTTACCCTTTACAGTCCAATCGAGGCATGTGCGTAAGATACATCTGTTATGTAACAGTGCCAATCACAAAGTAGTAGGCAGCATACAGTTTGGCTATACAAATATATGCAGTGTGTCCCTACCTACAGCCCTTTGACTTGCAAACATGGGTAGTAGTTAATGCAGTAGCAGCAACCGGTGTGGGTTAAAACTGCATGAGTCAGTCATTACTTGTTGTGTTCACAAGAATGTAATTGATGTGCAACACACTGGATTCAAACCCAGGACTGTGGGTGGCAAAATATACAACATACAAGGCATTTAACAGACTGAGCTACTGACTCAGTGCTGTGGCAGGTGTATTTGCAGGTTTACTATCAAAATGCCCTGAAGGAGGCTGTGCTGGAAGCTGGGTGCTGGTTGTCGAGTCTGCCCTCAATCCGACGTAGGTGTTGTTCATAACTCCTATGCACAATCCTGTGCACCATGGCAGGTAGTAGATCCTGGGTGACTACTGCCCTCTGCCATCGCTCCCAGGGGAGGGGACCCATCCCCTGAAGTGGTTCCACCTGAAGGTGGTGCAGGGCCAGGGGAGGGGGCATGACCGGCTTGGGTCCCAAACATGCTAGGTTGAGGTGCCATGGCCAGGTGAGGCAGGGTAGGTGGATCAGCAGGAATCAACCTACTCTGACATGCTGTGGTGATAGAGGTATAGCAATGTGTATAGGTTAGTTATGACAAAAACATTTTGTTAGTTATAACAGCATGCCAGAACATTGCAAATAACCCATTAAGATATCAATGCATATTATATAGAAAACAACAATAAATAACACAACAGTCAGTATATTAACAGCATACCAGTAACAGTTATGTCATAAGGCCAGCAACATCAGTATTCAACAAGATATGTTAATATGCAACCATTGTAATACATAACAATAAAAAACACATGCCCCAAAATAAAGTTTAGAGAACAACATATGTTAATATTAAACCATAACCAATGTATAACAATAATAAATTTAGACGAAGATAAGGGGTGGGGATAGAGAGAGAAATACAGTTCATTAATACCAGTATAGGCTGCATAGTTTACAACAGTACTGCAATATACTCTATAGGTCTGTCCTTCTTTTATTTTTAACAGTACCCTATATCTGCTGTAGCATGTACATACCTCTCAAGCTATCTGCATGGGACAGTATGGGACAAGCAGTAACACCTGCAGGTACAGATCTACAGAGAACACTTACACATCAGTTGGACCTATATCACTATCCAGGGGTACTGTGGACTGATGTAGTGTGACTGTGCTATTGGCATAATTGTGTCAATGATGCATCTGTGACAGAGGGATTATGCAACACTAATTACAGTCCATGACAGCGTGACACTTGAGAGACATGTATGTGTATAGTACAGAGAGTAAACAACTATCATGCCATCCTTGGCAGGCATGGAAACAGAACTTCAGCAAACTTTCACCGACACTCCAGGCATACAGTCATACCAAGATTACACATTTTATTTGTATTTTCTTTTATTACTATTGTACTTTTTGCCTTTATTTTATGAAGTCTTATCACATTCCTGGTCAATGCTCTTAACAGTCTGTTACATCTGAACACACACACTATTTACTCATAACAAGGGCTACTTCACCCATTTGCCTGTATTTCCTGTGGAGAGAACATATGTCTTCAATACAAAACTGATTCAGTAATATTTATTACTACATAGCACTGGATTCGAACCTTAGTCTGTGTGGGGCAAAATGTACTTGAGACAGAGCATTTAACAAACTGAGCTACTGAGCCACTGCTGACTACTGACTGACTGATATTTGCCTAGAGCTCACCTGGAAACAAAATATGACCTGCTAATAGTATTACAGTTTTATAGTAGACTGCAGTGACAATTGACCACACATGCGTGAGATTCATGCATGACAGAGATACTGGGTAAACTATACATTACTACATAGAATGCAGGTATACACAATATACTATTAGTGGGTGGAAATGTCTGTGAAGTCTACAAACCATATCAGATTATTGGATTGGCAGGCTCACCTGTATACAGTTACAGATTATAATGTATTTGCAGTCTACAGCTATTAGACTGTCATACTTGCCTGCAGCACCGTACCTCAGAGCATGAATGCATATAGCTGAAATGCAATAGTTAACACAAGACAATCCTGATATACAGAAAATGCATTGGTTGTTGCTAGTATTGCTTCAGATGTTACTGCAGAACAGGTGTCATAATGCATTTATTGTACTACAGCTGTGAATCTACAGTTCTTGCATAACACTCTTTATTAGCTATATCTTGAGGCAGGTAGTGGTATTCTTTTGTTTTTTTTTTATTTCAGAACAGTTGCCATAATTGATTTTATGCAAATCCGCTCTAATTCAACACATATGGCACAACACAGCTTCATTAGGAGTAGCTTCATGCACTTAATGGTATAGTTTTGAGTCTTTATTGCACAGCAGTTGATATAATGCAGGTGTTGCAATACAGCTGTAATTCCACAATTATTGCAGTAGAAACTTTATTTCATTTACATTATTAGGATTAATGCTTTAGTCTTCCCTGTTTATTGCACTATAGTTGCAGTAGTCACTTATTGCAGTACAGGCCTAGGTCCACATTCATTGCAATACACAAATCTTTACTGTGTGCACCTATTAGCAGTTAATGCTTTACTCTTTCTTGCTTATTTAACTATAGATTGCAAATTAATCTGTACTCACCACATTCAAGTGCAATCTGGCCAAGCACCCTGCATGCACCTCTAGGTTGTGAGCTCTCTCCTCTGTAGCTGTATGGAGAGAATCACACCAATATGCATACCTTTCTATCAAACATTCAGATTAGGTAAAACAGTGCTAACAGTACTTACAAACTTGTCCCCCTTCCGATGCTTCAGGTCATCATAGTGGTGACGGACCTGCTCACCTGTGTGGGGAATACCTGTAGCACTGATGAGATCATGTGCCAGCCGGTCTTAGGCCTCTGCCTTGTACTCTGAGCCCTGGAACTGCCCCTGCAGTAGCCAGCCTTCATGGTGTTTCACCAGGAGTCCAACCATGGCCCTGGACTCGTGAATGCCCCACCTTTGTGCATGAAAGTGCGTATCCTCTCCAATACCTACCATAGTTCCCGCACAGTTCTGACTCCAACTAGTTATGCTGTATTCCTGCCTGTTGCACTTAATATATCCTGTTTTCCTGCCCTTACCTGCCATTGGTCAATTTTTAAAAATGTGGCACATCGCTTGGCACTGCACAAACCAGCGCAGCTAAGCTGAGCAGTGCTTAAAGTGGCAATACTTAGCAGTGCTTAGCAGTGCACAAACCAGCTAAGCACAGCCAAGTGGTGCCAAGCACTGCCAAGCAGTGCCTAAACAGAGGTTGTTTAAGTAGTGCTTATCATGACTTAGCAAGGCTTAGCAGAGCTTAGCTGAGTGCAGCACATCATGAATCAAAAATAATTGGCATAATTTATATTTTGAAAATAATTGCTTAATTTACCTTTCCATGTATTCAAACCTTGCACTACTGCACATAAGGCCACAACTGTATCCACTTGGCTATGTGGAATACTACTATACTTTTACATATACATCTAAGCTACCTTTAAGCATTGCTAAGCACCACACTGCGCAGCGCAAACCTGCTAAGGTATGCTTAAACTTGACCTTTGATTCACAAATTAAATGCATCTGGTTTCTATTTTTAGATGTCTTGCATGTGTCAGTTGCTGCACTCTGTGGCGCGCCACACAAACTTACAAAACAAAAATTACAATAAAATTAAATACATTGATATAATACACTTGGTCAGTGCGGGGGGTGTGTTACTCATCTGTGGACACAGTTAGTGTCACTGTCCCTACACTGATTTAATAACCATATTCCACAGCTCTCCCTAAGCAAAGCACCATCATTAATATACATTGTGCACTACCGAGGGGGTACTGCATACACAGACATGGTAACTTCCATGTAGGCTCTACATTATGCCTACATGGAATTTATTAAATCCTGGGGATAGTAAATGTAATGCATAGTATCAGAACAGATGAAGATCGATCATAAACTATTGCAAATATTAAAGTAAAGATATCAGCCCAGGCAGAAAAACTTATATGCAGATATACAGATAAATATAAAGGAAAAGTACAAAATAAACAATTAATTGATAACCCAAAAATGTTTTACAGAGAACTGGAAAACAAAGCAAAAGGGACAGAAAGACCACCAAAAAAAGAAGAAATTGACACATTTTAGAAAAATATTTCTGAAGACTATGTGGAACACAACAAAGATGTTGAATGGATAGAAAAATTAAAAGAAACAATAAGGAGTCCAAATGCAGAGTATACGAAATAGGATGAAGTAAAGGCCAGAGAAATTGAAACAAAATAAAGAAAAGCTCCTAGCTGGAAAACTCCAGGACCAGAAACAGTACATAACTTTTGGTTAAAAGTATTAACATCATTACACAAAGCTTTAGCCTTGAGTAAAAATTAATTAAGTGACCATCCCGAACAGACACCAGCCTGATGAACAAGAAGAAAAACAATACTCCTCCTTAAAAGTGAACCTGTAAGCCATCCTAAAAGCTGTAGATCAATAACTTGCCTTCCAACGATGTACAAACTATATACTGGAACTGATGCAGAGTTTATAGTCATTAAAAAAAAACTCATAGCAATAGAACAAAAGGGTAACAAAATAAAGTAACATAGAACAAAGGATAACCTGTTGCTAAATAAAGCCATAACAGAGAATTGTAAAAAGGGGAAGAATCTAAGTATGGCATGGATTGATTACAAAAAAGCATTTGACAGCATTCCACATTCATGGATAAAGGAGTGCTTACAGATGAATAAGATACATACTACATTGATCAATTACATGATCATGACCATGAAACAGTAGCAAACCACTTTACATTTAAGCAAGGATAACAATTCAAATGGGAAAATCTCAGGGATATTCTTTGTCACCACTGCAGTTTTGTCTTGCACTTAATCTGTCAAGTTGTTTACTTAACAGATTAGGTCATAGTTACAATTTGGCTCCCAAAAACAACCTTGTTTAAAGACTTCTCATCTACTTTTTGTGGATGACTTAAAAATGTATAGTTTATCAGATGAGGAGCTGAAAGCCCAACTTCAAGGGGTTAAATCATTCGCAGATGATATAAGAATATCAGCTGGTCCTGACAAATGTGCAAAAGCAGCATTTTAAGAAGGAAAGTTGTAGTACTGAGAAAATACGAATCTGGGACAGAAATGTGATATAAAGGAGCCTGAGCAGGAGGGAGTGTATAAATGTTTTGGAAATGATAAAAGATTGGCAGTAAAACGTGAACAAATATGAATAATACTGAGTAAGGGATACTTCAGAAGACTAAAACTAATACTGAAAACAGCTTTGACATCTAGGAATAAAGTCCAAGCTATAAACCAATTTGTTCTTCCTATTCTAGTTGCAGTTTTGGGGTGATTGATTGGCCCCAAAAGGTAATGGATCACTTGGACAGGAAAGCAAGAAAAATGCTTCATACCTATCAAATGATATATAAAAATCAGTGCATATCAAGATTATATATTCTTTGTTCTGAAGGAGGTAGAAGTCTCTTCGAAACTGATTACATGCAAAGCTTCGCAGTTGTGGGACTGCCTTCCTGTCTGCAGACCTCAACAGGTCCAAACATAGTCAAAGTTTTAAAACATGAGGAGATGAAGTCTAATATGACTTTCCTGCTTTGTTTAGCAGAAGCATATCGTGGTCAAGCAGGAATGGAAATCAAACCAGAAGTAAATAGAAATCGGACAGCAACTGAATGTGCACAAAACAAAAAAAAAGTATATAAAGGGAAGGATGAGATGAAAAGAAAGGGATTGTTAAAAAGGCATAAATACTGTGGCAAGTACAGACATCCCCTGTAACAACCTCATGCCTGTCAGGATTTGATGCAGGAATGGTTAAGAAGAGGTGAACTAAAACCAAAAGATGAAAGGGTAGTAATGGTGCCCCAGGATAATGGACTACATACACATTGGTTTACAAAGTCCATCGAACACATGAGAGAAACAGACAAATGCAGGTTCTCTAAAAAAGAACTGGAAACAGTCACACAACTTGTTTCTGGCTATGATGCACTCATGGCAGAAGGCCTGTATACTGAAAGGCACAATAATGTGGCAAGAATGTTGCACTGGGGCTTGTGCAAACACTGCAGTATTGAAGCACTGGAAACATGAACCACAAAACATTGTAGAGAATGATGAAGTTTATATCACATGGGATCACTCATTACCAACAGTTCAAAAACAAATGTGAGAAAATGAGATACAGTAATCCAGGGAAAAAAGACAAAGGTAGCGTTGATCATTGAAATTGCTATACCCAGTCATCACAGTGTCTTACCTACAGAGATACATAAAATACCAGAATTTGCAGGCAGAAATGAAACCAATGTGGAAGAAGGATAGCAAGCACTAGGAGTAATGGGTCTAATAAAAAAGAATTTACAGTCATATTTGGATATGCTGCCAATGTATATAACGTCATATGAATTACAGAAGGAGGCAAATGGTCCTCACTGTTTGTGCTAAAGAATTTGAAAGCAGTGTTAGTAGCACAACACTTAGCATACCTGCTTTTGATGCAGAAGGCTGTGGGTTCTACTCCCCACCATATAGATGGATTGCTGACACTCTGATGTATTTTAAGGGAGGAGTATGGCAGTCCTGAGTGTATCCTCATTTGGATGAGATGCCTTATTACTATGAACCTGTTGTCAGTTTGTCGACTTGCCATCCATTCATTATTGCAATATTACCAATTTTTATGTAACATAGAGAATTTATTCTTCAAGGGCAGCATTCACTGAATCTGTAGATGAAACACTGAAATATAATGTTTTTTTTGCTAGTAGCAACCTCTTCTTAAGTTACAGCTCTCTTTAATGTGCACTTATTCAGATGACTTTTACTTCTGCAGAGATTGTGAATATTGACTGATATTGGTGGATTGCAATGGCACTAGTTTGAGTGGCCTTTTATGGTTGAAATCTTCTAAACTGGGCAGTTTTGTCATTATTGGTTCATACATTTTGCTTCATTGCTTACTGGAAAAATGTTTAAAACTACAAATTTAAAACACGCTCTAACAAGTGGTGCTGTATTATACAAGGAATGTAATTTAACACAATCAGGATGGTGCATCAAAGAACACATGTATGCATGGCCCTAAAAATGTGTGCAAGGGGCCTATCATTTGAAAATAGCCCAAAGGTAAACTTAATCTGCCACTGGCCAGATGCATTTTCTTTGAATGTGGGTTTCAAGGGCAGAGAAGTTTTCTGTTAATGCTAAGTCTGTTTTCATTTTGAGACTGTATTGTTTTGTTTAGCAAATGTCTATGGTGTTTGTGCTATAAAATTTTAAATAAAAGTTGTAAATTAAATCCAAATATCTATAATCATGGTAGAATTAAAGAAGAAAATAGTATGTACACTGACAGGTTTGGACAGTGTTTATGGTAAATGGGGAGAAATATCCAAGTAATGGGACACTGGAATGGCTACAGGGGGGGCTGCTGCCAGGGTAGCTGGAGTGAGGGGGCCCCCAATCCATTACACTACCTAGGCCCCCATTTGACCATGGTCCACCTCTTGCACTCATTTTCCTGCCAAATGCCACTGGGGTTGCTAGAATCATGAATGTACACTTGCCACAGAAGTTAAATACATTTGTAATGGTTTCACATATGACACCTATGGAAAAGTGCATCTGGTTATTTTTATTGCTGCCATCATGAACTACAGATCTTCTTTCAGCCAAAAAAGGTAAGTAAACCCATCTCCTGAGTTTTATTGCACACAACATCACAAACAAGGGAAACTTGTAATCCACAGCCACCAGTGGGGGTAAGTATAATATAAAGATGAAGATGATATTCTTTTTCACTTACAAAATAAGTTTTACAGTGTGATATTTTGTCTGCCAGTGCTAGCAGTTCTTATTGTGCATTCCTAATTTTCTTACTGTTTTTCACAATGTTAAGCTTCGCGCTTGATTCTAGAATGTTGGGAGGTTAGTTATTGAAAGTTCTTATGTCTTGCTAATACCTGTTATATTTTCAGTGATCATTTTGTGCCTAAACATGTGCTTAATTGTTATTTCATTTACTGTTAATATACTTACTGTTATTATAACATTAGTCACAGTATCATAGAGAGCAGAAGGCAAAATCAGTCCAAGGTCCATTTACACATAGCCAGCACCAACCCTTATTATGCACTTCCTGCCTCTAGGAGGGCAAAACAGGCTTGATCTGTGTAGAATATATGGATACCTATCTAATTGTCAAGATTCTTCCTAAAGGTAACTAGGGTATCACATCACTGTGTTCATTATGTGCAGGTAATTAATTCCACAGGTGAGGTAAACACTGGGAGATGAATCCATCCTGTCAGCATGTTCTATTTATTTGTTAATGGAGATTTATATCCATTTACATGAGTGTTTGTAAAGCCATTCATTCTGTGGAGGTAAAGGAGATGGAGGTTATTGTCCTTGGTGGCACTAAAAGTCAGACATAGGTTATCACATGGAAGTCTAGAAGAGAAAGAGTACATGGATAGAGGTTTGATCCTGTCTGATAGTTTTGATAATTTATGGTCTTTAGACCTCTGGGATCTTTCCCGGTGTGTGACAAGTTTCAATAGATATGTGACAAATGTGGCATTGTACTCTATAATTGATTTGATGAGGGCTAAGTACAGAGGAATGATAACCTTGTTGCACCTAGATGAGATGCCTTTGACATTAGCTGGGCTAGATGGAAGGATTTCCTCATTATTATTGTGATTGTGGTCAGAGGATAAGGAGTTTTCTGTAAAAGTACCAAGATCTCTGATGACTGAATCAATCAGAAAATGGGTGGCATCTATGCTGTGGTACCAGAAATGCTTGATAAATAAAACAAAACTGCACTTTTTCCTTTTAATTTTAGGCCAATATCTTTACACTGCTGATGTTCATAGTCTAGTCCTTTCTGTAGCATTGTGGATCAGAAGTTAAGGGAACTAAGAAATCAAGTTGCAGTCAGCAGCAAACTTATTTAGCCAAAGGTCTGGGTTTGTAGTTTGAAAGTATGAGAACAGATACTAAACAGGATGGGCCTCAATATGCAGCCTGAGGTACACTGCTAGTCACCTTTTTGCTTTCTGCGGTGAGTGCAGCTACTTTAACTGTGTGTGTTTTGGGAGACAGACAACTCTCTGTCCACTTCACAACAATAAAAATATTTTTTTAGGTTTTTGACTTATTTACAATATCTACAAAGGGGTTTGCACCCTGACCAGACACCAACCTGGCTAACAACAGGAAAAACAATGCTCCTACTTAAGAGTGAACCTGCAAGCTACCCTAAAAATTATAGACCAATAACTTGCCTTCCAACGACGTATAAACTATACACTGGAATTGATGCCAACAGAGTTTATAGTCATTTAGAAGAAAACTCAAGCATGGCAATAGAACAAAAGGGCAATAAAAGAAAGTCATGTGGAACAAAGGATCATTTGATGTTAAATAAAGTCATAGTGGAGAACTGTAAAAAGGGGAAGAATTTAAATATGGCATGAATTGACTACAAAAAAGCATTTGATAGTATCCTACATTCATGGATGAAAGAGTGCTTAACAATACATAAGATACATCTTACACTGATCAACTACATTACAGTGACCATAAAACAGTGGCAAACCACTTTGCAATCAAGCCATAATAAAGGACAAATTATTATTCCAGGGATAAAATCCAAAGGGGGATATTCCAGGGTCACTCCCTGGCACCGTTGCTATTCTGTCTTGCCCTTAACCCATTAAGCTGTCTACTTAACAGCTAAGGTCATGGCTATAATTTGGCTCCTAGAAAACAACAAAGTATAAAAACTTCTCCTCTTCTCTTTGTCGATGATTTAAAACTGTATAGCTCATCAGACAAGGAACTGAAAGCACAACTGCAAGTTGTCATCACTTTTTCAGATGATATAAGAATGTCATTTGGTCTGGATAAATGTGCAAAAGCAACTTTTAAAGCAGGAAAACTGCAGCACCAGGAAAACATCAGTTTGGGACAAGAATGTGATATAAAAGAACTTGAGCAAGAAGGCGGGTATACATATCTGTGAATTGATAATGGGTCAACAATAAAACATGAACAAATGAGAATAAAACTTAGTAAGGAATATTTTAGAAGACTTAACATTAATCCTGGAAACAGCATTGACATCTAGGAACAAAATCCAAGCTATAAACCAGTTTGCTCTTCCTGTCCTAACTTACAGTTTTGGAGTGATTGACTGGCCCCATAATGTGATGGATAGATTACACAGGAAAAAAAGAAGGATGCTTCATGCTCACCAAATGATTTATTAATATCAGTGCATAACAAGATTATACATTCCCCATTCTGAAGGAGGGATGGGCCTCCTTGAAATTGATGGCATGTATAGATCTGCAATCGTGGGAGCCCACACATATCTGCTGACCTCACAGGACACAAACATTGTGAAAGTTTTGAAACATGAGGAGAATAAATCTAAGATGACTTCCCTGCTTACGCTTGCAGATGCATATTGGCGTCAAGCAGGAATGGAAATCAAACTACAAGTAGATAAAAAACAGGCCGCAACTGAATGTGCCAAAAAACAAAAGAAAGAATATTAGGTGAAGGACCAGATGAGAAGGTAAGAAATGTGGAAAATGCATAAATATAGTTGCAAGTATAGAAAACATCTGGAAGAACCTCATGTTGATCAGGAACAAACTCAGGAATGGTTGAGGAGAGGTGAATTTAAACCAAGAGATGAAAGGTTAATATTGGCAGCCCAAGACAGTGGGCTACGTACACATTGGTTTACAAAGTCCATTGAACATGTGGGAGAAACAGGCAAACATAGGTTTTGTAAAACAGAACTAGAAACAGTTGCACAACATGTTGCTAGTTGTGACATATTAATGGCAGAAGGACTGTATGCTGAAAGGCATAATAATGTGGCAAGACGGTTGCACTGGGGATTCTGCAAACATTATAGTAATGAAGTGGCTGACAAACAGTGGAAACATGAGCCACAAAGCATCATAGAAAATGATGAAGTCTACATCACATGGGATCATCCATTACCAACAGTTCAAAAGATAGATGCTAGAAAACCAAATATAGTCGTCCAAGAAAAGAAGACAAAAGTAGCATTGATCATTGAAATTGCCACACCCACTTACTACAGTGTCTTGTGTACAGAGAGACACAAAGTCATAAAATATCAGGATATGCAGGCAGAAATAAGAGCAACTGGAAGAAAGATACTCAGATAGTTCCAATAGCAGTAGGAGCAATGGGTCTTCTAAAAAAGAATCTACAGTCGTATTTAGATATGCTACCAATACATGTAACTCCAAACAAATTGCAGAAGGAATCATTACTGGACACATTGCAGGTGCTGCAAAAAGCACTTTTGGCTGACATCAGAATGGTTGAACATGCTCTATCTTATCAAAGATTGAAACAATACTAAATTCATGAACTTTGACTTAGGAATGGGGTCCATTTCGGTCATGGTATTAGAAACCCAAAAGATTTGGAGAAATTAAAAAAGAGTAATGACAAAGGCTTTGGACAGATGTAGGTATGCTCTGGGGATTGTACAACTTCCATCAACTACTTCCATGATCCTTTTGAAGAAGTTGATTAGATTTATAGGCATGATCAAGCCCTGACAAAGCCGAATTTATATCACTCCAGGGTAATAGAGTTTTTAATATCAGCATTTATGAAATCCAATGCAATGCATTTTTTGGGTTTATGTATTATATTTGTTAGGTTTTTGGGGCTATACTTATTGGATTCTGAGGCAGGAACACCATTATGCTAGGGCATCACAACAGCCATTTTCCAAGCTTTAGGAACATAGTCTATGGCAAAGCTTAACAGCTTTAAAAGAGGCTCAGGCAGTGTATATTGGCAGTATTTATTTGGCAACCAGGTACATTGTCAGAGACCATGGGTGTAGCATTTTTTTTGACATGGAGAGGGCAATTAACACTTTCTCCATGGTAATCACAGGAGGGGGCAGGGACTCAGAGGTTTGTAGGACTTCAGGAACTTTAGCTGATACTAAATTTGTTGGCTAATATACTAGTTATATCTCTGATGATGGAGGAGGTAATGTTACTATGAATTACCTCAGAGCAATGTGCCATGTTATTTCTTGGTTTTCTATGGTAGTTAAAGAAAGTTTGCAAATACGTTTACTTTCAGCTGCTATTTTCAATTCATATTTAGCTTTGACCTCCTTGGCTACTTAATTATTCTTTTGATACAGTATTTTATATGGATAGGTTATGATTTGTAGTAGACATTTATTAAATTTTTCATTTATTGTAAATTTGGCTAATTGGGTAGACCACCAAGGTGCTTTATTTGTGACTTTCCATTACATTTGGTCCTATTTGGGACTGTTCAGTCTATGCTGTTTAGTAAATGTGAGTAAAATGTTGAGGTATAATCATCTGCGGAGGCTGCATTGGAGCCAGGCCTTTTTACAACAAAGTTTTGAGAGCTCACTCAATCGAGAAAATCACTGAATTGAGACTGGATATGACCAATGATACATATAATGTAACAGAGGTGCAAATGGCGGTAATATTAGTTAAGATAGGCTCTAGAACATTAAACCCCATAGTAGATACATTGACTTTGTAGAACATTAGGATCCCAAAGTAGGTAGGTTTACTAGTTGTTCCAAGGAGTTAGCATTTTTTAGGTCAGGGAATTCTTGGGTATACCAGACATTAACAAGGTAAGTATTCCAGTTAATAGCTGCATAATTGAAATCTCCCAACATAAAGATGTTTTTGCTTATGGACACTTGAGCTAACATGTTCAGTAATTATACATGGTCATCAGCAGACATGGAGGGTGACATATAGCATGCTATAAAGTGATAATTTATCTTACGCAGGGAGATTAGGGCCTCATAAAGTTCAGTTTATGAGTCATGGGAGATCACTATGGAGATAATAATGTCTCTGACAAATACTGGCGTACCACACTTTTTTATTAAGCCTGAAAGAATGCTAAGTGATACACTCTGGTATACAGGGAGTGCTATCTTAACTTTGAAATCTGATCTATGTTAAAATATAGATATGGATGTGTTCAAGTTGCAGGTGTGCCTTAGGATCTAGTTACTTATTATTAAAGTTTCTGGAACTGAGTAGAAAAAATTAATGAGGTCAGGAGATGGAATTTAAGCAGCATTTCTAGCTTTGTTGGGATGTCTAGTAGAAGGACTTTGCCTAAAAAGGCCACTGTGGGAGCACCAAATGCTTTGACCTGTATGCAGAAGCCACAATATGAAAGATTCAGGCTATCCCTTCCAAAGCAAATTAGTCTCTCAATCATCATCTCAAGTTGACACATATTGGACCCCCCCCCCCCCAAATGACTCCAGCTACTTAGCAAATCAGCAAAGCCAATTATGTTTTTCTCAAATCTGTACATCATTTTATAGGTTCATAGGTTGTTACTAGGCAAACAACCACTTGGGCCCTTACAAGCCTAGCCACGTACCGCAAACCATTTGGGTCCCAAGTATCATACGGTAGAGGGGGCATCATGATAGTAGACAGATAGCTATGGATTTTTACAGGGGAGTGTTAGTTAGGATAATACTTTTCTTATTGACAGTCTGTCAATAAGGGACATGGGGACCAGACTAGGGGTAAATTTATGATTTCTCATCCAGTTGTCAAGGTTTCATTTGAATAATGTCAGGGTTGAACTCTGATTTACATGGATGGGGAACCTACTCCATAGTGCAGACATCCTTTGGGATACATATCTGTCTCTCCAGCACATTCTGTTTATGTCACAAGTGAAGTTCAGATCCCTGGATCTAATGTTCCTGATTTTGTTTGTTTTGCACGTGGGCAACAGATCCATCAGGGCTGTGTCTGAGGAAATCCTGTAAGCCAGGCAAAGATCCCCTCTCAGCAGCCTGTAAGAGAATGAATACAGAGACAAAGCCTTTAGGTGATCAATGTAGGATAGGGTATTCATGCCCGGAATTCTCCTAGTGAGAAACTGTTGTGGGCATTCCAGTTGTTGCAAGTGTCTGGTTAGGTACATGTCAAAGGGGGCATTGTATTCAATGATAGGTCTGATAAGTGCCAAATAAAGTGGCACTATAACTTCCTTGGACCTGGATGCAATACCCTTACCTATAAATTGGGCATAGAATGATTTTCTTATTGTCTTAGCTGCCTTTTAGTCAAAGATCATATGTTCCCATATCCCTTATTACTGGATCATTTCTTAAGCGTGCTTTATTAATGGTGTAATTAACTTGGGTTGACAGTTTCCAAAAGGGCATTATAATGCATTTTTTTGGCATTGAGTTTTAGCCAGTGGCTTTAGTACTAGTCTTTTGTCTGTGTTAAACCCACTTGCAATATGTTTGTGTCTTGGGGGAATCTATAATAGCTCCAGTTTACATTCAACTGTGAACTTGGTGAGCCAGAAGCCTTTAATGTTAGCCTTGACTTCCAAGAAGATGCCAAACAGGAGTTGGCCCAGCATGGAGCCTTGGTGTACTTCACTGGTGACTGGTGTCTTGGTAGAGGTGGTCTCACCAATCCTGATTTCTTGGGTCCGGTCTGGTAGCCAGCTGGCAATACAGTAAGATACATAAGGGGTTATGTTTAACTCAGAGGTCTTGTCAACAATGCCTGAGTGGGGTACTGTATCAAATGCCTTAGCTAGGTGAAGGTACACAGTATGTACTATTTCATTCTTGTACATTGCTTTGGTGACCCTCTCAAAGAAGTCTACCAGGTTAAGTAGGCATGACCTTCCCTTAATAAAATGAAATTGAGATGGTTCCAGTGTCTGTAGCTTTCCAATGTCCTTGTTTATGATTTATATGATAATACATTCCATGGCTTTGCATTTTAGGCTTGTTAGACTGATGGGTCTGTAGTTCCCAGAGTTAGTTGATGGTCCACCCTTCAGAAGGAGAATGAATGTTCTGGTTCTCCATTCACTTGGAATGTAGCCTGTTCAGGACTATAGTTGAAGAGTTCCTCAAGTGGTCCTGATAGTTCATATTTTAGACTTTTTAGGAGGCAAATGGGGATATTGCCAGGACCCATGGAGGTGGTGCTCTGAGCTTTAATGAGTGCTGCCAGCACCTAGTCTCTACTGTTAGCTGAGGGAAGTATGTTGGAGGGGGATTTCACCTGATGGAGCTGAGAGGAGATGTGGGGTGATGTCTGAGCTAAATTTATAGCCAGTAGATTTGCTATCTCACCCTGATCAGTGTAGATGATACCATTCACACCAGCTTAGAACACTGTTGTGTATTTCCTCTAAGGTTCTAGACATAGCAGAGAAAGCCTTCAGACTGTCCTTAGCCTGCAAGGCTATCCTGACTTCCTGGTTGGCTTTGTTGAACTTAATTAGACTTCTTAGTTTTTTGTTTAGTTGTATATGAAAGCACTTGTCTTTAAGGGAGTTGCTTTTCCTGATTTCAGCCATGAGTTTTCTTCTTTTATTGCATACCCTTATTAGGCGAGGATTCTCTCAGTGGTGTTTGTTTTTACTGTTTGTTTTTGGTTTATTTCTGGTAGGTATGGCAGCCTGTATGCAGCCATTAACATATTTGTTTAGTGACTCTGTGAATAATTCTGAATAAGTAGCTGTGGTCTCAGGGTTAGGGGAAACCTTGAATTTTGGCAAACTGTCACTTAATAGGATGTAGTTTGCATTTAAATAGTTTTTAACTTTTATTGATTTAGCTGGATTTCCTGGGTTGATTTTTACTTCTAATGACGCAGTTTTGTGATCCACCTTCACTAGTGAGGATGTGCCATGGAGGTGGGAGGGGGTTCAGTGCACTCCCATGTTGGTAAGTACCAGATCCAATATGTTTGATTCTCAGATTGGAGCATGCAGTCTGTTCCAGGGTATTTGTGTCCAGCAAGATTTGTGCCTGTGAGTTTGAGGCAATGTATGTTGCCCAGTCTATAGAGGTGCAGTTAAAGTCACCCATGAATAAGGGTGTTTGGTTGGATGGTAAGCACCCCTAGTAGGTTTAGGTAAGAGTTGTGATACTCTAGGGGCATAGATGGTGACCTGAAACTAGCTATGATACTGTGAGGGACCTTACCTATAGTGACTTGCATGTAGGAACTCCATGGTATCATCCTGTTTAACCAATCTAGAGGTATGTTTGTTGCTAACATATATCAAGGCACCTCCACCTCTGGCTCCAGTCTGTGCTGTTGTTGGTCTAAATGTGTGGAAAGCAATGTAGCTTTGCACTTCCAGAGTACTTTCTATGGCTTTAAACAAAGTCTCGGTCACTGCACAGATGTCTACATTCTCCAGAGTGAGGAGAGCTTGAAGGGTGTGGGGTTTTTTTTAGGCTTTGAGCATTGAGCAGTAACACCTTAAAGTTGCTTGTTGACTTTTTCACTGTGTTGGTAGTTTTGCCTTTTTGGCATTGCCTAAAAAGACTCTAAGAGAGTGGATAAAGTTTTAGCCAATATTAAAAAGTCTGGGGGGACAGGTACAATCCATCCTTGGCAAAACAACATGGTATTTTAACCATGTCCTCTCATGCTGACAGATATTGCATCCACCTGGAGTGCCACCATTAACTAAGCCAATTATTAAAATCAATCATTTTATGTTCATATTGTGGCATTATCCTTGGTGAAGGTAGAATGCAGCTCAATGCAAGGCTCATGCCTATCTATGGCAGAAATTCTGAGAGATCCATTGTGTCTTATGGTCCAGTGGGACATGTCTCAGGTCATTTAAACTCACATGGACTATAATAGAATTATATTGGTACCTGGGGTGCAGTAACTTGAGTATGTACATGATATTGCAGACCCTGAATCCAGATAAGCTACTAACCCTTATCTTCTCCTTGTCCAACCTGATGAATGGGGCATCTGTGTATTAGACAATGGACTCCCCAATGACAAGAGTATTAGGTAGAGTGTATGCTTGCCTTCTGGACTTTGCTCTTGGGGGAACCAATAGGTGTAGGCTTATGTGAGATTTTTGTTGTTGCCTTTGGTGTGTGCTTTAGTGATTGCTGAGGAGCAGTGTTGCCATTAGGTGGCTTTGAAGGTCTTTGAGATTTGGGAAGGTTTCTTTTAAGCATCTCAGCATAAGACAATCTGTGTGTGGTGAATGGTATGTGTGAGGGATGTAGTGTGGGTATTCCTGACAACCTTGCTTGTATGTGAGATGTTTGCCTCCAAGGAAGTTGTGTATTTATACCTCTTGCATGCAGTGTTATTTTGTTTAATGATTAACTGGTTGTCTGAGAACATGAGGCAATTGTTAAATTGAATTAGGATGCCTAAATCTATCAAGCTGGCCATAGAGACATTTGGAAATTGCATATCCATGTTGTCTGATGCTGTACTATATCCATGTTGTCAGGTGCTGTATTAGGGTTGGCTGTTTAGGATTAAGGACTGGGTTTACCAGGGGTCTCCTAGAGTAGTTTCTGGGGTTAAGGACAACATGTTATATAATGCTAAGATATGATGATGCTATTTGATGCACAAGCTAGCTTATTTCCACACAATGCCACACTGTTTAACAGCTTTCTTCTCTAATCCTAACTTCATAGGTAAATTTTACTGTCTTGGCATATGCTACTATTCAGGACATTGCTAACCACCACTACCTGGTGGGCAGCTCTGTACAAAAAAAAAGGAAAGCTTGAAAACTTATTCCCATGTCTTCTAGCTGATAATTAACCACACTCTGAGCTTCCTGTAGTGTGTCACAACTCAGAAAGACCAGGTAAACACTTTCTGACATAAGATGTCTGATCCTAGAATTTCTTAATGTAAAAGCACAGCAAAAGCAGCTCTCAAGTGCAGATTAAACAATAAACAACTAAGTCCCCGGCTAATTCGTCCTTCTGCAAAGAGACCTGGAGGCCCACAGATTAAAAAAAAACAGAGTAATGACTATTTTTGTCACAAAATTAAATAAATGCTTTAAAAATGCTCAAAAACAGTAGTGATCACTATAGAAAGTGCAAAGGTAGTTAATCAAGAAAATATTATTTTCTTAGCTTGGATTTTGAGTGAGGGTAGCATTACATTCAG